>NW_027136948.1:0-300000 GCF_040869045.1 Eurosta solidaginis
GTTTGACAACCTTTAACAGTTTTAATAACTATCTCAAAAATTATCGCTCTGATGCAAACAACTGATGAGTTATCTACTTAAATATGATGAACAAAACGACTTACGTATTTTAAACATGCTAACCTTTAGCCAGGTAAGCAAATTAAAAAAAAAAACGCAATATGTAGGCTACACGAGAACGGAGACGTCGAGTAACCAAAACAAATGCGTTAAACAAATTCGTACACGTTATTTATCAATTTAACTCTAGAATTAAAGGATATACAACGAGAAACAACGTTTGACAACCTTTAAACAGTTTTAATAACTATCTCAAAAATTATCGCTCTGATGCAAACAACTGATGAGTTATCTACTTAAATATGATGAACAAAACGACTTACGTATTTTATACATGCTAACCTTTAGCCAGGTAAGCAAATTAAAAAAAAAACGCAATATGTAGGCTACACGAGAACGGAGACGTCGAGTAACCAAAACAAATGCGTTAAACAAATTCGTACACGTTTATTTATCAATTTAACTCTAGAATTAAAGGATATACAACGAGAAACAACGTTTGACAACCTTTAAACAGTTTTAATAACTATCTCAAAAATTGTCGCTCTGATGCAAACAACTGATGAGTTATCTACTTAAATTTGATGAACAAAACGACTTACGTATTTTAAACATGCTAACCTTTAGCCCGGTAAGCAAATTAAAAAAAAAACGCAATATGTAGGCTACACGAGAACGGAGACGTCGAGTAACCAAAACAAATGCGTTAAACAAATTCGTACACGTTATTTATCAATTTAACTCTAGAATTAAAGGATATACAACGAGAAACAACGTTTGACAACCTTTAAACAGTTTTAATAACTATCTCAAAAATTATCGCTCTGATGCAAACAACTGATGAGTTATCTACTTAAATATGATGAACAAAACGACTTACGTATTTTAAACATGCTAACCTTTAGCCAGGTAAGCAAATTAAAAAAAAAACGCAATATGTAGGCTACACGAGAACGGAGACGTCGAGTAACCAAAACAAATGCGTTAAACAAATTCGTACACGTTATTTATCAATTTAACTCTAGAATTAAAGGATATACAACGAGAAACAACGTTTGACAACCTTTAAACAGTTTTAATAACTATCTCAAAAATTATCGCTCTGATGCAAACAACTGATGAGTTATCTACTTAAATATGATGAACAAAACGACTTACGTATTTTAAACATGCTAACCTTTAGCCAGGTAAGCAAATTAAAAAAAAAACGCAATATGTAGGCTACACGAGAACGGAGACGTTGAGTAACCAAAACAAATGCGTTTAAACAAATTCGTACACGTTATTTATCAATTTAACTCTAGAATTAAAGGATATACAACGAGAAACAACGTTTGACAACCTTTAAACAGTTTTAATAACTATCTCAAAAATTGTCGCTCTGATGCAAACAACTGCTGAGTTATCTACTCAAATTTGTTGAACAAAACGACTTACGTATTTTAAACATGCTAACCTTTAGCCCGGTAAGCAAATTAAAAAAAAAACGCAATATGTAGGCTACACGAGAACGGAGACGTCGAGTAACCAAAACAAATGCGTTAAACAAATTCGTACACGTTATTTATCAATTTAACTCTAGAATTAAAGGATATACAACGAGAAACAACGTTTGACAACCTTTAAACAGTTTTAATAACTATCTCAAAAATTATCGCTCTGATGCAAACAACTGATGAGTTATCTACTTAAATATGATGAACAAAACGACTTACGTATTTTAAACATGCTAACCTTTAGCCAGGTAAGCAAATTAAAAAAAAAACGCAATATGTAGGCTACACGAGAACGGAGACGTCGAGTAACCAAAACAAATGCGTTAAACAAATTCGTACACGTTATTTATCAATTTAACTCTAGAATTAAAGGATATACAACGAGAAACAACGTTTGACAACCTTTAAACAATTTTAATAACTATCTCAAAAATTGTCGCTCTGATGCAAACAACTGCTGAGTTATCTACTCAAATTTGTTGAACAAAACGACTTACGTATTTTAAACATGCTAACCTTTAGCCCGGTAAGCAAATTAAAAAAAAAAACGCAATATGTAGGCTACACGAGAACGGAGACGTCGAGTAACCAAAACAAATGCGTTAAACAAATTCGTACACGTTATTTATCAATTTAACTCTAGAATTAAAGGATATACAACGAGAAACAACGTTTGACAACCTTTAAACAGTTTTAATAAGTATCTCAAAAATTGTCGCTCTGATGCAAACAACTGATGAGTTATCTACTTAAATTTGATGAACAAAACGACTTACGTATTTTAAACATGCTAACCTTTAGCCCGGTAAGCAAATTAAAAAAAAAAACGCAATATGTAGGCTACACGAGAACGGAGACGTCGAGTAACCAAAACAAATGCGTTAAACAAATTCGTACACGTTATTTATCAATTTAACTCTAGAATTAAAGGACATACAACGAGAAACAACGTTTGACAACCTTTAAACAGTTTTAATAACTATCTCAAAAATTATCGCTCTGATGCAAACAACTGATGAGTTATCTACTTAAATATGATGAACAAAACGACTTACGTATTTTAAGCATGCTAACCTTTAGCCCGGTAAGCAAATTAAAAAAAAAAACGCAATATGTAGGCTACACGAGAACGGAGACGTCGAGTAACCAAAACAAATGCGTTAAACAAATTCGTACACGTTATTTATCAATTTAACTCTAGAATTAAAGGATATACAACGAGAAACAACGTTTGACAACCTTTAAACAATTTTAATAACTATCTCAAAAATTATCGCTCTGATGCGAACAACTGATGAGTTATCTACTTAAATTTGATGAACAAAACGACTTACGTATTTTAAACATGCTAACCTTTAGCCCGGTAAGCAAATTAAAAAAAAAACGCAATATGTAGGCTACACGAGAACGGAGACGTCGAGTAACCAAAACAAATGCGTTAAACAAATTCGTACACGTTATTTATCAATTTAACTCTAGAATTAAAGGATATACAACGAGAAACAACGTTTGACAACCTTTAAACAGTTTTAATAACTATCTCAAAAATTATCGCTCTGATACAAACAACTGATGAGTTATCTACTTAAATTTGATGAACAAAACGACTTACGTATTTTAAACATGCTAACCTTTAGCCCGGTAAGCAAATTAAAAAAAAAAACGCAATATGTAGGCTACACGAGAACGGAGACGTCGAGTAACCAAAACAAATACGTTAAACAAATTCGTACACGTTATTTATCAATTTAACTCTAGGATTAAAGGATATACAACGAGAAACAACGTTTGACAACCTTTAAACAGTTTTAATAACTATCTCAAAAATTATCGCTCTGATGCAAACAACTGATGAGTTATCTACTTAAATATGATGAACAAAACGACTTACGTATTTTAAACATGCTAACCTTTAGCCCGGTAAGCAAATTAAAAAAAAAACGCAATATGTAGGCTACACGAGAACGGAGACGTCGAGTAACCAAAACAAATACGTTAAACAAATTCGTACACGTTATTTATCAATTTAACTCTAGAATTAAAGGATATACAACGAGAAACAACGTTTGACAACCTTTAAACAGTTTTAATAACTATCTCAAAAATTGTCGCTCTGATGCAAACAACTGATGAGTTATCTACTTAAATTTGATGAACAAAACGACTTACGTATTTTAAACATGCTAACCTTTAGCCCGGTAAGCAAATTAAAAAAAAAACGCAATATGTAGGCTACACGAGAACGGAGACGTCGAGTAACCAAAACAAATGCGTTAAACAAATTCGTACACGTTATTTATCAATTTAACTCTAGAATTAAAGGATATACAACGAGAAACAACGTTTGACAACCTTTAAACAGTTTTAATAACTATCTCAAAAATTATCGCTCTGATGCAAACAACTGATGAGTTATCTACTTAAATATGATGAACAAAACGACTTACGTATTTTAAACATGCTAACCTTTAGCCAGGTAAGCAAATTAAAAAAAAAACGCAATATGTAGGCTACACGAGAACGGAGACGTCGAGTAACCAAAACAAATGCGTTAAACAAATTCGTACACGTTATTTATCAATTTAACTCTAGAATTAAAGTATATACAACGAGAAACAACGTTTGACAACCTTTAAACAGTTTTAATAACTATCTCAAAAATTGTCGCTCTGATGCAAACAACTGCTGAGTTATCTACTCAAATTTGTTGAACAAAACGACTTACGTATTTTAAACATGCTAACCTTTAGCCCGGTAAGCAAATTAAAAAAAAAACGCAATATGTAGGCTACACGAGAACGGAGACGTCGAGTAACCAAAACAAATGCGTTAAACAAATTCGTACACGTTATTTATCAATTTAACTCTAGAATTAAAGGATAAACAACGAGAAACAACGTTTGACAACCTTTAAACAGTTTTAATAACTATCTCAAAAATTATCGCTCTGATGCAAACAACTGATGAGTTATCTACTTAAATATGATGAACAAAACGACTTACGTATTTTAAACATGCTAACCTTTAGCCAGGTAAGCAAATTAAAAAAAAAACGCAATATGTAGGCTACACGAGAACGGAGACGTCGAGTAACCAAAACAAATGCGTTAAACAAATTCGTACACGTTATTTATCAATTTAACTCTAGAATTAAAGGATATACAACGAGAAACAACGTTTGACAACCTTTAAACAGTTTTAATAACTATCTCAAAAATTATCGCTCTGATGCAAACAACTGATGAGTTATCTACTTAAATATGATGAACAAAACGACTTACGTATTTTAAACATGCTAACCTTTAGCCCGGTAAGCAAATTAAAAAAAAAAACGCAATATGTAGGCTACACGAGAACGGAGACGTCGAGTAACCAAAACAAATGCGTTAAACAAATTCGTACACGTTATTTATCAATTTAACTCTAGAATTAAAGGATATACAACGAGAAACAACGTTTGACAACCTTTAAACAATTTTAATAACTATCTCAAAAATTGTCGCTCTCATGCAAACAACTGCTGAGTTATCTACTCAAATTTGTTGAACAAAACGACTTACGTATTTTAAACATGCTAAGCTTTAGCCCGGTAAGCAAATTAAAAAAAAAAACGCAATATGTAGGCTACACGAGAACGGAGACGTCGAGTAACCAAAACAAATGCGTTAAACAAATTCGTACACGTTATTTATCAATTTAACTCTAGAATTAAAGGATATACAACGAGAAACAACGTTTGACAACCTTTAAACAGTTTTAATAACTATCTCAAAAATTATCGCTCTGATGCAAACAACTGATGAGTTATCTACTTAAATATGATGAACAAAACGACTTACGTATTTTAAACATGCTAACCTTTAGCCAGGTAAGCAAATTAAAAAAAAACGCAATATGTAGGCTACACGAGAACGGAGACGTCGAGTAACCAAAACAAATGCGTTAAACAAATTCGTACACGTTATTTATCAATTTAACTCAAGAATTAAAGGATATACAACGAGAAACAACGTTTGACAACCTTTAAACAGTTTTAATAACTATCTCAAAAATTATCGCTCTGATGCAAACAACTGATGAGTTATCTACTTAAATATGATGAACAAAACGACTTACGTATTTTAAACATGCTAACCTTTAGCCAGGTAAGCAAATTAAAAAAAAAACGCAATATGTAGGCTACACGAGAACGGAGACGTCGAGTAACCAAAACAAATGCGTTAAACAAATTCGTACACGTTATTTATCAATTTAACTCTAGAATTAAAGGATATACAACGAGAAACAACGTTTGACAACCTTTAAACAGTTTTGATAACTATCTCAAAAATTGTCGCTCTGATGCAAACAACTGCTGAGTTATCTACTCAAATTTGTTGAACAAAACGACTTACGTATTTTAAACATGCTAACCTTTAGCCCGGTAAGCAAATTAAAAAAAAAACGCAATATGTAGGCTACACGAGAACGGAGACGTCGAGTAACCAAAACAAATGCGTTAAACAAATTCGTACACGTTATTTATCAATTTAACTCTAGAATTAAAGGATATACAACGAGAAACAACGTTTGACAACCTTTAAACAGTTTTAATAACTATCTCAAAAATTATCGCTCTGATGCAAACAACTGATGAGTTATCTACTTAAATATGATGAACAAAACGACTTACGTATTTTAAACATGCTAACCTTTAGCCAGGTAAGCAAATTAAAAAAAAAAAAACGCAATATGTAGGCTACACGAGAACGGAGACGTCGAGTAACCAAAACAAATGCGTTAAACAAATTCGTACACGTTATTTATCAATTTAACTCTAGAATTAAAGGATATACAACGAGAAACAACGTTTGACAACCTTTAAACAATTTTAATAACTATCTCAAAAATTGTCGCTCTGATGCAAACAACTGATGAGTTATCTACTTAAATTTGATGAACAAACCAATTACGTATTTTAAACATGCTAACCTTTAGCCCGGTAAGCAAATTAAAAAAAAAACGCAATATGTAGGCTACACGAGAACGGAGACGTCGAGTAACCAAAACAAATGCGTTAAACAAATTCGTACACGTTATTTATCAATTTAACTCTAGAATTAAAGGATATACAACGAGAAACAACGTTTGACAACCTTTAAACAATTTTAATAACTATCTCAAAAATTATCGCTCTGATGCAAACAACTGATGAGTTATCTACTTAAATATGATGAACAAAACGACTTACGTATTTTAAACATGCTAACCTTTAGCCAGGTAAGCAAATTAAAAAAAAAACGCAATATGTAGGCTACACGAGAACGGAGACGTCGAGTAACCAAAACAAATGCGTTAAACAAATTCGTACACGTTATTTATCAATTTAACTCTAGAATTAAAGGATATACAACAAGAAACAACGTTTGACAACCTTTAAACAGTTTTAATAACTATCTCAAAAATTATCGCTCTGATGCAAACAACTGATGAGTTATCTACTTAAATATGATGAACAAAACGACTTACGTATTTTAAACATGCTAACCTTTAGCCAGGTAAGCAAATTAAAAAAAAAACGCAATATGTAGGCTACACGAAAACGGAGACGTCGAGTAACCAAAACAAATGCGTTAAACAAATTCGTACACGTTATTTATCAATTTAACTCTAGAATTAAAGGATATACAACGAGAAACAACGTTTGACAACCTTTAAACAATTTTAATAACTATCTCAAAAATTGTCGCTCTGATGCAAACAACTGCTGAGTTATCTACTCAAATTTGTTGAACAAAACGACTTACGTATTTTAAACATGCTAACCTTTAGCCCGGTAAGCAAATTAAAAAAAAAAACGCAATATGTAGGCTACACGAGAACGGAGACGTCGAGTAACCAAAACAAATACGTTAAACAAATTCGTACACGTTATTTATCAATTTAACTCTAGAATTAAAGGATATACAACGAGAAACAACGTTTGACAACCTTTAAACAGTTTTAATAACTATCTCAAAAATTGTCGCTCTGATGCAAACAACTGATGAGTTATCTACTTAAATTTGATGAACAAAACGACTTACGTATTTTAAACATGCTAACCTTTAGCCCGGTAAGCAAATTAAAAAAAAAACGCAATATGTAGGCTACACGAGAACGGAGACGTCGAGTAACCAAAACAAATGCGTTAAACAAATTCGTACACGTTATTTATCAATTTAACTCTAGAATTAAAGGATATACAACGAGAAACAACGTTTGACAACCTTTAAACAGTTTTAATAACTATCTCAAAAATTATCGCTCTGATGCAAACAACTGATGAGTTATCTACTTAAATATGATGAACAAAACGACTTACGTATTTTAAACATGCTAACCTTTAGCCAGGTAAGCAAATTAAAAAAAAAACGCAATATGTAGGCTACACGAGAACGGAGACGTCGAGTAACCAAAACAAATGCGTTAAACAAATTCGTACACGTTATTTATCAATTTAACTCTAGAATTAAAGTATATACAACGAGAAACAACGTTTGACAACCTTTAAACAGTTTTAATAACTATCTCAAAAATTGTCGCTCTGATGCAAACAACTGCTGAGTTATCTACTCAAATTTGTTGAACAAAACGACTTACGTATTTTAAACATGCTAACCTTTAGCCCGGTAAGCAAATTAAAAAAAAAACGCAATATGTAGGCTACACGAGAACGGAGACGTCGAGTAACCAAAACAAATGCGTTAAACAAATTCGTACACGTTATTTATCAATTTAACTCTAGAATTAAAGGATATACAACGAGAAACAACGTTTGACAACCTTTAAACAATTTTAATAACTATCTCAAAAATTATCGCTCTGATGCAAACAACTGATGAGTTATCTACTTAAATATGATGAACAAAACGACTTACATATTTTAAACATGCTAACCTTTAGCCCGGTAAGCAAATTAAAAAAAAAAAGCAATATGTAGGCTACACGAGAACGGAGACGTCGAGTAACCAAAACAAATGCGTTAAACAAATTCGTACACGTTATTTATCAATTTAACTCTAGAATTAAAGGATATACAACGAGAAACAACGTTTGACAACCTTTAAACAGTTTTAATAACTATCTCAAAAATTATCGCTCTGATGCAAACAACTGATGAGTTATCTACTTAAATATGATGAACAAAACGACTTACGTATTTTAAACATGCTAACCTTTAGCCAGGTAAGCAAATTAAAAAAAAAACGCAATATGTAGGCTACACGAGAACGGAGACGTCGAGTAACCAAAACAAATGCGTTAAACAAATTCGTACACGTTATTTATCAATTTAACTCTAGAATTAAAGGATATACAACGAGAAACAACGTTTGACAACCTTTAAACAGTTTTAATAACTATCTCAAAAATTATCGCTCTGATGCAAACAACTGATGAGTTATCTACTTAAATATGATGAACAAAACGACTTACGTATTTTAAACATGCTAACCTTTAGCCCGGTAAGCAAATTAAAAAAAAAACGCAATATGTAGGCTACACGAGAACGGAGACGTCGAGTAACCAAAACAAATGCGTTAAACAAATTCGTACACGTTATTTATCAATTTAACTCTAGAATTAAAGGATATACAACGAGAAACAACGTTTGACAACCTTTAAACAATTTTAATAACTATCTCAAAAATTGTCGCTCTCATGCAAACAACTGCTGAGTTATCTACTCAAATTTGTTGAACAAAACGTCTTACGTATTTTAAACATGCTAACCTTTAGCCCGGTAAGCAAATTAAAAAAAAAACGCAATATGTAGGCTACACGAGAACGGAGACGTCGAGTAACCAAAACAAATGCGTTAAACAAATTCGTACACGTTATTTATCAATTTAACTCTAGAATTAAAGGATATACAACGAGAAACAACGTTTGACAACCTTTAAACAGTTTTAATAACTATCTCAAAAATTATCGCTCTGATGCAAACAACTGATGAGTTATCTACTTAAATATGATGAACAAAACGACTTACGTATTTTAAACATGCTAACCTTTAGCCAGGTAAGCAAATTAAAAAAAAAACGCAATATGTAGGCTACACGAGAACGGAGACGTCGAGTAACCAAAACAAATGCGTTAAACAAATTCGTACACGTTATTTATCAATTTAACTCTAGAATTAAAGGATATACAACGAGAAACAACGTTTGACAACCTTTAAACAGTTTTAATAACTATCTCAAAAATTATCGCTCTGATGCAAACAACTGATGAGTTATCTACTTAAATATGATGAACAAAACGACTTACGTATTTTAAACATGCTAACCTTTAGCCAGGTAAGCAAATTAAAAAAAAAACGCAATATGTAGGCTACACGAGAACGGAGACGTCGAGTAACCAAAACAAATGCGTTAAACAAATTCGTACACGTTATTTATCAATTTAACTCTAGAATTAAAGGATATACAACGAGAAACAACGTTTGACAACCTT
This sequence comes from Eurosta solidaginis, assembly GCF_040869045.1. Lineage (NCBI taxonomy): Eukaryota > Metazoa > Arthropoda > Insecta > Diptera > Tephritidae > Eurosta > Eurosta solidaginis. The sequence goes on from NW_027136948.1 coordinate 10,032, forward strand.
TAAACAGTTTTAATAACTATCTCAAAAATTATCGCTCTGATGCAAACAACTGATGAGTTATCTACTTAAATATGATGAACAAAACGACTTTCGTATTTTAAACATGCTAACCTTTAGCCAGGTAAGCAAATTAAAAAAAAAACGCAATATGTAGGCTACACGAGAACGGAGACGTCGAGTAACCAAAACAAATGCGTTAAACAAATTCGTACACGTTATTTATCAATTTAACTCTAGAATTAAAGGATATACAACGAGAAACAACGTTTGACAACCTTTAAACAGTTTTAATAACTATCTCAAAAATTGTCGCTCTGATGCAAACAACTGCTGAGTTATCTACTCAAATTTGTTGAACAAAACGACTTACGTATTTTAAACATGCTAACCTTTAGCCCGGTAAGCAAATTAAAAAAAAAAACGCAATATGTAGGCTACACGAGAACGGAGACGTCGAGTAACCAAAACAAATGCGTTAAACAAATTCGTACACGTTATTTATCAATTTAACTCTAGAATTAAAGGATATACAACGAGAAACAACGTTTGACAACCTTTAAACAGTTTTAATAACTATCTCAAAAATTATCGCTCTGATGCAAACAACTGATGAGTTATCTACTTAAATATGATGAACAAAACGACTTACGTATTTTAAACATGCTAACCTTTAGCCAGGTAAGCAAATTAAAAAAAAAACGCAATATGTAGGCTACACGAGAACGGAGACGTCGAGTAACCAAAACAAATGCGTTAAACAAATTCGTACACGTTATTTATCAATTTAACTCTAGAATTAAAGGATATACAACGAGAAACAACGTTTGACAACCTTTAAACAATTTTAATAACTATCTCAAAAATTGTCGCTCTGATGCAAACAACTGATGAGTTATCTACTTAAATTTGATGAACAAAACGACTTACGTATTTTAAACATGCTAACCTTTAGCCCGGTAAGCAAATTAAAAAAAAAACGCAATATGTAGGCTACACGAGAACGGAGACGTCGAGTAACCAAAACAAATGCGTTAAACAAATTCGTACACGTTATTTATCAATTTAACTCTAGAATTAAAGGATATACAACGAGAAACAACGTTTGACAACCTTTAAACAATTTTAATAACTATCTCAAAAATTATCGCTCTGATGCAAACAACTGATGAGTTATCTACTTAAATATGATGAACAAAACTTCTTACGCATTTTAAACATGCTAACCTTTAGCCAGGTAAGCAAATTAAAAAAAAAAACGCAATATGTAGGCTACACGAGAACGGAGACGTCGAGTAACCAAAACAAATGCGTTAAACAAATTCGTACACGTTATTTATCAATTTAACTCTAGAATTAAAGGATATACAACGAGAAACAACGTTTGACAACCTTTAAACAGTTTTAATAACTATCTCAAAAATTATCGCTCTGATGCAAACAACTGATGAGTTATCTACTTAAATATGATGAACAAAACGACTTACATATTTTAAACATGCTAACCTTTAGCCAGGTAAGCAAATTAAAAAAAAAACGCAATATGTAGGCTACACGAGAACGGAGACGTCGAGTAACCAAAACAAATGCGTTAAACAAATTCGTACACGTTATTTATCAATTTAACTCTAGAATTAAAGGATATACAACGAGAAACAACGTTTGACAACCTTTAAACAGTTTTAATAACTATCTCAAAAATTATCGCTCTGATGCAAACAACTGATGAGTTATCTACTTAAATATGATGAACAAAACGACTTACGTATTTTAAACATGCTAACCTTTAGCCAGGTAAGCAAATTAAAAAAAAAAACGCAATATGTAGGCTACACGAGAACGGAGACGTCGAGTAACCAAAACAAATGCGTTAAACAAATTCGTACACGTTATTTATCAATTTAACTCTAGAATTAAAGGATATACAACGAGAAACAACGTTTGACAACCTTTAAACAATTTTAATAACTATCTCAAAAATTGTCGCTCTGATGCAAACAACTGCTGAGTTATCTACTCAAATTTGTTGAACAAAACGACTTATGTATTTTAAACATGCTAACCTTTAGCCCGGTAAGCAAATTAAAAAAAAACGCAATATGTAGGCTACACGAGAACGGAGACGTCGAGTAACCAAAACAAATGCGTTAAACAAATTCGTACACGTTATTTATCAATTTAACTCTAGAATTAAAGGATATACAACGAGAAACAACGTTTGACAACCTTTAAACAGTTTTAATAACTATCTCAAAAATTGTCGCTCTGATGCAAACAACTGATGAGTTATCTACTTAAATTTGATGAACAAAACGACTTACGTATTTTAAACATGCTAACCTTTAGCCCGGTAAGCAAATTAAAAAAAAAACGCAATATGTAGGCTACACGAGAACGGAGACGTCGAGTAACCAAAACAAATGCGTTAAACAAATTCGTACACGTTATTTATCAATTTAACTCTAGAATTAAAGGATATACAACGAGAAACAACGTTTGACAACCTTTAAACAGTTTTAATAACTATCTCAAAAATTGTCGCTCTGATGCAAACAACTGATGAATTATCTACTTAAATTTGATGAACAAAACGACTTACGTATTTTAAACATGCTAACCTTTAGCCCGGTAAGCAAATTAAAAAAAAAACGCAATATGTAGGCTACACGAGAACGGAGACGTCGAGTAACCAAAACAAATGCGTTAAACAAATTCGTACACGTTATTTATCAATTTAACTCTAGAATTAAAGGATATACAACGAGAAACAACGTTTGACAACCTTTAAACAATTTTAATAACTATCTCAAAAATTGTCGCTCTCATGCAAACAACTGCTGAGTTATCTACTCAAATTTGTTGAACAAAACGACTTACGTATTTTAAACATGCTAACCTTTAGCCCGGTAAGCAAATTAAAAAAAAAACGCAATATGTAGGCTACACGAGAACGGAGACGTCGAGTAACCAAAACAAATGCGTTAAACAAATTCGTACACGTTATTTATCAATTTAACTCTAGAATTAAGGGATATACAACGAGAAACAACGTTTGACAACCTTTAAACTGTTTTAATAACTATCTCAAAAATTATCGCTCTGATACAAACAACTGATGAGTTATCTACTTAAATATGATGAACAAAACGACTTACGTATTTTAAACATGCTAACCTTTAGCCCGGTAAGCAAATTAAAAAAAAAAACGCAATATGTGGGCTACACGAGAACGGAAATTCGGAATTTCTTCTGATGCAAACAACTGATGAGTTATCTACTTAAATTTGATGAACAAAACGACTTACGTATTTTAAACATGCTATTCTTTAGCCCGGTAAGCAAATTAAAAAAAAAAACGCAATATGTAGGCTACACGAGAACGGAGACGTCGAGTAACCAAAACAAATGCGTTAAACAAATTCGTACATGTTATTTATCAATTTAACTCTAGAATTAAAGGATGTACAACGAGAAACAACGTTTGACAACCTTTAAACAGTTTTAATAACTATCTCAAAAATTATCGCTCTGATGCAAACAAATGATGAGTTATCTACTTAAATTTGATGAACAAAACGACTTACGTATTTTAAACATGCTAACCTTTAGCCCGGTAAGCAAATTAAAAAAAAACGCAATATGTAGGCTACACGAGAACGGAGACGTCGAGTAACCAAAACAAATGCGTTAAACAAATTCGTACACGTTATTTATCAATTTAACTCTAGAGTTAAAGGATATACAACGAGAAACAACGTTTGACAACCTTTAAACAGTTTTAATAACTATCTCAAAAATTATCGCTCTGATGCAAACAACTGATGAGTTATCTACTTAAATTTGATGAACAAAACGACTTACGTATTTTAAACATGCTAACCTTTAGCCCGGTAAGCAAATTAAAAAAAAAACGCAATATGTGGGCTACACGAGAACGGAGACGTCGAGTAACCAAAACAAATGAGTTAAACAAATTCGTACACGTTATTTATCAATTTAACTCTAGAATTAAAGTATATACAACGAGAAACAACGTTTGACAACCTTTAAACAGTTTTAATAACTATCTCAAAAATTATCGCTCTGATGCAAACAACTGATGAGTTATCTACTTAAATTTGTTGAACAAAACGACTTACGTATTTTAAACATGCTAACCTTTAGCCCGGTAAGCAAATTAAAAAAAAAATGCAATATGTAGGCTATACGAGAACGGAGACGTCGAGTAACCAAAACAAATGCGTTAAACAAATTCGTACACGTTATTTATCAATTTAACTCTAGAATTAAAGGATATACAACGAGAAACAACGTTTGACAACCTTTAAACAGTTTTAATAACTATCTCAAAAATTATCGCTCTGATGCAAACAACTGATGAGTTATCTACTCAAATTTGTTGAACAAAACGACTTACGTATTTTAAACATGCTAACCTTTAGCCCGGTAAGCAAATTAAAAAAAAAACGCAATATGTAGGCTACACGAGAACGGAGACGTCGAGTAACCAAAACAAATGCGTTAAACAAATTCGTACACGTTATTTATCAATTTAACTCTAGAATTAAAGGATATACAACGAGAAACAACGTTTGACAACCTTTAAACAGTTTTAATAACTATCTCAAAAATTGTCGCTCTGATGCAAACAACTGATGAGTTATCTACTTAAATTTGATGAACAAAACGACTTACGTATTTTAAACATGCTAACCTTTAGCCCGGTAAGCAAATTAAAAAAAAAACGCAATATGTAGGCTACACGAGAACGGAGACGTCGAGTAACCAAAACAAATGCGTTAAACAAATTCGTACACGTTATTTATCAATTTAACTCTAGAATTAAAGGATATACAACGAGAAACAACGTTTGACAACCTTTAAACAGTTTTAATAACTATCTCAAAAATTATCGCTCTGATGCAAACAACTGATGAGTTATCTACTTAAATATGATGAACAAAACGACTTACGTATTTTAAACATGCTAACCTTTAGCCAGGTAAGCAAATTAAAAAAAAAACGCAATATGTAGGCTACACGAGAACGGAGACGTCGAGTAACCAAAACAAATGCGTTAAACAAATTCGTACACGTTATTTATCAATTTAACTCTAGAATTAAAGTATATACAACGAGAAACAACGTTTGACAACCTTTAAACAGTTTTAATAACTATCTCAAAAATTGTCGCTCTGATGCAAACAACTGCTGAGTTATCTACTCAAATTTGTTGAACAAAACGACTTACGTATTTTAAACATGCTAACCTTTAGCCCGGTAAGCAAATTAAAAAAAAAACGCAATATGTAGGCTACACGAGAACGGAGACGTCGAGTAACCAAGACAAATGCGTTAAACAAATTCGTACACGTTATTTATCAATTTAACTCTAGAATTAAAGGATATACAACGAGAAACAACGTTTGACAACCTTTAAACAGTTTTAATAACTATCTCAAAAATTATCGCTCTGATGCAAACAACTGATGAGTTATCTACTTAAATATGATGAACAAAACGACTTACGTATTTTAAACATGCTAACCTTTAGCCAGGTAAGCAAATTAAAAAAAAAACGCAATATGTAGGCTACACGAGAACGGAGACGTCGAGTAACCAAAACAAATGCGTTAAACAAATTCGTACACGTTATTTATCAATTTAACTCTAGAATTAAAGGATATACAACGAGAAACAACGTTTGACAACCTTTAAACAGTTTTAATAACTATCTCAAAAATTATCGCTCTGATGCAAACAACTGATGAGTTATCTACTTAAATATGATGAACAAAACGACTTACGTATTTTAAACATGCTAACCTTTAGCCCGGTAAGCAAATTAAAAAAAAAACGCAATATGTAGGCTACACGAGAACGGAGACGTCGAGTAACCAAAACAAATGCGTTAAACAAATTCGTACACGTTATTTATCAATTTAACTCTAGAATTAAAGGATATACAACGAGAAACAACGTTTGACAACCTTTAAACAATTTTAATAACTATCTCAAAAATTGCCGCTCTCATGCAAACAACTGCTGAGTTATCTACTCAAATTTGTTGAACAAAACGACTTACGTATTTTATACATGCTAACCTTTAGCCCGGTAAGCAAATTAAAAAAAAAACGCAATATGTAGGCTACACGAGAACGGAGACGTCGAGTAACCAAAACAAATGCGTTAAACAAATTCGTACACGTTATTTATCAATTTAACTCTAGAATTAAAGGATATACAACGAGAAACAACGTTTGACAACCTTTAAACAGTTTTAATAACTATCTCAAAAATTATCGCTCTGATGCAAACAACTGATGAGTTATCTACTTAAATATGATGAACAAAACGACTTACGTATTTTAAACATGCTAACCTTTAGCCAGGTAAGCAAATTAAAAAAAAACGCAATATGTAGGCTACACGAGAACGGAGACGTCGAGTAACCAAAACAAATGCGTTAAACAAATTCGTACACGTTATTTATCAATTTAACTCTAGAATTAAAGGATATACAACGAGAAACAACGTTTGACAACCTTTAAACAGTTTTAATAACTATCTCAAAAATTATCGCTCTGATGCAAACAACTGATGAGTTATCTACTTAAATATGATGAACAAAACGACTTACGTATTTTAAACATGCTAACCTTTAGCCAGGTAAGCAAATTAAAAAAAAAACGCAATATGTAGGCTACACGAGAACGGAGACGTCGAGTAACCAAAACAAATTCGTTAAACAAATTCGTACACGTTATTTATCAATTTAACTCTAGAATTAAAGGATATACAACGACAAAGAACGTTTGACAACCTTTAAACAGTTTTAATAACTATCTCAAAAATTGTCGCTCTGATGCAAACAACTGCTGAGTTATCTACTCAAATTTGTTGAACAAAACGACTTACGTATTTTAAACATGCTAACCTTTAGCCCGGTAAGCAAATTAAAAAAAAAACGCAATATGTAGGCTACACGAGAACGGAGACGTCGAGTAACCAAAACAAATGCGTTAAACAAATTCGTACACGTTATTTATCAATTTAACTCTAGAATTAAAGGATATACAACGAGAAACAACGTTTGACAACCTTTAAACAGTTTTAATAACTATCTCAAAAATTATCGCTCTGATGCAAACAACTGATGAGTTATCTACTTAAATATGATGAACAAAACGACTTACGTATTTTAAACATGCTAACCTTTAGCCAGGTAAGCAAATTAAAAAAAAAACGCAATATGTAGGCTACACGAGAACGGAGACGTCGAGTAACCAAAACAAATGCGTTAAACAAATTCGTACACGTTATTTATCAATTTAACTCTAGAATTAAAGGATATACAACGAGAAACAACGTTTGACAACCTTTAAACAATTTTAATAACTATCTCAAAAATTGTCGCTCTGATGCAAACAACTGCTGAGTTATCTACTCAAATTTGTTGAACAAAACGACTTACGTATTTTAAACATGCTAACCTTTAGCCCGGTAAGCAAATTAAAAAAAAAACGCAATATGTAGGCTACACGAGAACGGAGACGTCGAGTAACCAAAACAAATGCGTTAAACAAATTCGTACACGTTATTTATCAATTTAACTCTAGAATTAAAGGATATACAACGAGAAACAACGTTTGACAATCTTTAAACAGTTTTAATAACTATCTCAAAAATTGTCGCTCTGATGCAAACAACTGATGAGTTATCTACTTAAATTTGATGAACAAAACGACTTACGTATTTTAAACATGCTAACCTTTAGCCCGGTAAGCAAATTAAAAAAAAAACGCAATATGTAGGCTACACGAGAACGGAGACGTCGAGTAACCAAAACAAATGCGTTAAACAAATTCGTACACGTTATTTATCAATTTAACTCTAGAATTAAAGGATATACAACGAGAAACAACGTTTGACAACCTTTAAACAGTTTTAATAACTATCTCAAAAATTATCGCTCTGATGCAAACAACTGATGAGTTATCTACTTAAATATGATGAACAAAACGACTTACGTATTTTAAGCATGCTAACCTTTAGCCCGGTAAGCAAATGAAAAAAAAAACGCAATATGTAGGCTACACGAGAACGGAGACGTCGAGTAACCAAAACAAATGCGTTAAACAAATTCGTACACGTTATTTATCAATTTAACTCTAGAATTAAAGGATATACAACGAGAAACAACGTTTGACAACCTTTAAACAATTTTAATAACTATCTCAAAAATTATCGCTCTGATGCAAACAACTGATGAGTAATCTACTTAAATTTGATGAACAAAACGACTTACGTATTTTAAACATGCTAACCTTTAGCCCGGTAAGCAAATTAAAAAAAAAACGCAATATGTAGGCTACACGAGAACGGAGACGTCGAGTAACCAAAACAAATGCGTTAAACAAATTCGTACACGTTATTTATCATTTTAACTCTAGAATTAAAGGATATACAACGAGAAACAACGTTTGACAACCTTTAAACAATTTTAATAACTATCTCAAAAATTATCGCTCTGATGCAAACAACTGATGAGTTATCTACTTAAATTTGATGAACAAAACGACTTACGTATTTTAAACATGCTAACCTTTAGCCCGGTAAGCAAATTAAAAAAAAAACGCAATATGTAGGCTACACGAGAACGGAGACGTCGAGTAACCAAAACAAATACGTTAAACAAATTCGTACACGTTATTTATCAATTTAACTCTAGGATTAAAGGATATACAACGAGAAACAACGTTTGACAACCTTTAAACAGTTTTAATAACTATCTCAAAAATTATCGCTCTGATGCAAACAACTGATGAGTTATCTACTTAAATATGATGAACAAAACGACTTACGTATTTTAAACATGCTAACCTTTAGCCCGGTAAGCAAATTAAAAAAAAAACGCAATATGTAGGCTACACGAGAACGGAGACGTCGAGTAACCAAAACAAATACGTTAAACAAATTCGTACACGTTATTTATCAATTTAACTCTAGAATTAAAGGATATACAACGAGAAACAACGTTTGACAACCTTTAAACAGTTTTAATAACTATCTCAAAAATTGTCGCTCTGATGCAAACAACTGATGAGTTATCTACTTAAATTTGATGAACAAAACGACTTACGTATTTTAAACATGCTAACCTTTAGCCCGGTAAGCAAATTAAAAAAAAAACGCAATATGTAGGCTACACGAGAACGGAGACGTCGAGTAACCAAAACAAATGCGTTAAACAAATTCGTACACGTTATTTATCAATTTAACTCTAGAATTAAAGTATATACAACGAGAAACAACGTTTGACAACCTTTAAACAGTTTTAATAACTATCTCAAAAATTGTCGCTCTGATGCAAACAACTGCTGAGTTATCTACTTAAATATGATGAACAAAACGACTTACGTATTTTAAACATGCTAACCTTTAGCCAGGTAAGCAAATTAAAAAAAAAACGCAATATGTAGGCTACACGAGAACGGAGACGTCGAGTAACCAAAACAAATACGTTAAACAAATTCGTACACGTTATTTATCAATTTAACTCTAGGATTAAAGGATATACAACGAGAAACAACGTTTGACAACCTTTAAACAGTTTTAATAACTATCTCAAAAATTATCGCTCTGATGCAAACAACTGATGAGTTATCTACTTAAATATGATGAACGAAACGACTTACGTATTTTAAACATGCTAACCTTTAGCCAGGTAAGCAAATTAAAAAAAAAACGCAATATGTAGGCTACACGAGAACGGAGACGTCGAGTAACCAAAACAAATGCGTTAAACAAATTCGTACACGTTATTTATCAATTTAACTCTAGAATTAAAGTATATACAACGAGAAACAACGTTTGACAACCTTTAAACAGTTTTAATAACTATCTCAAAAATTGTCGCTCTGATGCAAACAACTGCTGAGTTATCTACTTAAATATGATGAACAAAACGACTTACGTATTTTAAACATGCTAACCTTTAGCCAGGTAAGCAAATTAAAAAAAAAACGCAATATGTAGGCTACACGAGAACGGAGACGTCGAGTAACCAAAACAAATGCGTTAAACAAATTCGTACACGTTATTTATCAATTTAACTCTAGAATTAAAGGATATACAACGAGAAACAACGTTTGACAACCTTTAAACAATTTTAATAACTATCTCAAAAATTGCCGCTCTCATGCAAACAACTGCTGAGTTATCTACTCAAATTTGTTGAACAAAACGACTTACGTATTTTATACATGCTAACCTTTAGCCCGGTAAGCAAATTAAAAAAAAAACGCAATATGTAGGCTACACGAGAACGGAGACGTCGAGTAACCAAAACAAATGCGTTAAACAAATTCGTACACGTTATTTATCAATTTAACTCTAGAATTAAAGGATATACAACGAGAAACAACGTTTGACAACCTTTAAACAGTTTTAATAACTATCTCAAAAATTATCGCTCTGATGCAAACAACTGATGAGTTATCTACTTAAATATGATGAACAAAACGACTTACGTATTTTAAACATGCTAACCTTTAGCCAGGTAAGCAAATTAAAAAAAAACGCAATATGTAGGCTACACGAGAACGGAGACGTCGAGTAACCAAAACAAATGCGTTAAACAAATTCGTACACGTTATTTATCAATTTAACTCTAGAATTAAAGGATATACAACGAGAAACAACGTTTGACAACCTTTAAACAGTTTTAATAACTATCTCAAAAATTATCGCTCTGATGCAAACAACTGATGAGTTATCTACTTAAATATGATGAACAAAACGACTTACGTATTTTAAACATGCTAACCTTTAGCCAGGTAAGCAAATTAAAAAAAAAAACGCAATATGTAGGCTACACGAGAACGGAGACGTCGAGTAACCAAAACAAATTCGTTAAACAAATTCGTACACGTTATTTATCAATTTAACTCTAGAATTAAAGGATATACAACGACAAAGAACGTTTGACAACCTTTAAACAGTTTTAATAACTATCTCAAAAATTGTCGCTCTGATGCAAACAACTGCTGAGTTATCTACTCAAATTTGTTGAACAAAACGACTTACGTATTTTAAACATGCTAACCTTTAGCCCGGTAAGCAAATTAAAAAAAAAAACGCAATATGTAGGCTACACGAGAACGGAGACGTCGAGTAACCAAAACAAATGCGTTAAACAAATTCGTACACGTTATTTATCAATTTAACTCTAGAATTAAAGGATATACAACGAGAAACAACGTTTGACAACCTTTAAACAGTTTTAATAACTATCTCAAAAATTATCGCTCTGATGCAAACAACTGATGAGTTATCTACTTAAATATGATGAACAAAACGACTTACGTATTTTAAACATGCTAACCTTTAGCCAGGTAAGCAAATTAAAAAAAAAACGCAATATGTAGGCTACACGAGAACGGAGACGTCGAGTAACCAAAACAAATGCGTTAAACAAATTCGTACACGTTATTTATCAATTTAACTCTAGAATTAAAGGATATACAACGAGAAACAACGTTTGACAACCTTTAAACAATTTTAATAACTATCTCAAAAATTGTCGCTCTGATGCAAACAACTGCTGAGTTATCTACTCAAATTTGTTGAACAAAACGACTTACGTATTTTAAACATGCTAACCTTTAGCCCGGTAAGCAAATTAAAAAAAAAACGCAATATGTAGGCTACACGAGAACGGAGACGTCGAGTAACCAAAACAAATGCGTTAAACAAATTCGTACACGTTATTTATCAATTTAACTCTAGAATTAAAGGATATACAACGAGAAACAACGTTTGACAATCTTTAAACAGTTTTAATAACTATCTCAAAAATTGTCGCTCTGATGCAAACAACTGATGAGTTATCTACTTAAATTTGATGAACAAAACGACTTACGTATTTTAAACATGCTAACCTTTAGCCCGGTAAGCAAATTAAAAAAAAAACGCAATATGTAGGCTACACGAGAACGGAGACGTCGAGTAACCAAAACAAATGCGTTAAACAAATTCGTACACGTTATTTATCAATTTAACTCTAGAATTAAAGGATATACAACGAGAAACAACGTTTGACAACCTTTAAACAGTTTTAATAACTATCTCAAAAATTATCGCTCTGATGCAAACAACTGATGAGTTATCTACTTAAATATGATGAACAAAACGACTTACGTATTTTAAGCATGCTAACCTTTAGCCCGGTAAGCAAATGAAAAAAAAAAACGCAATATGTAGGCTACACGAGAACGGAGACGTCGATTAACCAAAACAAATGCGTTAAACAAATTCGTACACGTTATTTATCAATTTAACTCTAGAATTAAAGGATATACAACGAGAAACAACGTTTGACAACCTTTAAACAATTTTAATAACTATCTCAAAAATTATCGCTCTGATGCAAACAACTGATGAGTAATCTACTTAAATTTGATGAACAAAACGACTTACGTATTTTAAACATGCTAACCTTTAGCCCGGTAAGCAAATTAAAAAAAAAAACGCAATATGTAGGCTACACGAGAACGGAGACGTCGAGTAACCAAAACAAATGCGTTAAACAAATTCGTACACGTTATTTATCATTTTAACTCTAGAATTAAAGGATATACAACGAGAAACAACGTTTGACAACCTTTAAACAATTTTAATAACTATCTCAAAAATTATCGCTCTGATGCAAACAACTGATGAGTTATCTACTTAAATTTGATGAACAAAACGACTTACGTATTTTAAACATGCTAACCTTTAGCCCGGTAAGCAAATTAAAAAAAAAACGCAATATGTAGGCTACACGAGAACGGAGACGTCGAGTAACCAAAACAAATACGTTAAACAAATTCGTACACGTTATTTATCAATTTAACTCTAGGATTAAAGGATATACAACGAGAAACAACGTTTGACAACCTTTAAACAGTTTTAATAACTATCTCAAAAATTATCGCTCTGATGCAAACAACTGATGAGTTATCTACTTAAATATGATGAACAAAACGACTTACGTATTTTAAACATGCTAACCTTTAGCCCGGTAAGCAAATTAAAAAAAAAAACGCAATATGTAGGCTACACGAGAACGGAGACGTCGAGTAACCAAAACAAATACGTTAAACAAATTCGTACACGTTATTTATCAATTTAACTCTAGAATTAAAGGATATACAACGAGAAACAACGTTTGACAACCTTTAAACAGTTTTAATAACTATCTCAAAAATTGTCGCTCTGATGCAAACAACTGATGAGTTATCTACTTAAATTTGATGAACAAAACGACTTACGTATTTTAAACATGCTAACCTTTAGCCCGGTAAGCAAATTAAAAAAAAAACGCAATATGTAGGCTACACGAGAACGGAGACGTCGAGTAACCAAAACAAATGCGTTAAACAAATTCGTACACGTTATTTATCAATTTAACTCTAGAATTAAAGGATATACAACGAGAAACAACGTTTGACAACCTTTAAACAGTTTTAATAACTATCTCAAAAATTATCGCTCTGATGCAAACAACTGATGAGTTATCTACTTAAATATGATGAACGAAACGACTTACGTATTTTAAACATGCTAACCTTTAGCCAGGTAAGCAAATTAAAAAAAAAAACGCAATATGTAGGCTACACGAGAACGGAGACGTCGAGTAACCAAAACAAATGCGTTAAACAAATTCGTACACGTTATTTATCAATTTAACTCTAGAATTAAAGTATATACAACGAGAAACAACGTTTGACAACCTTTAAACAGTTTTAATAACTATCTCAAAAATTGTCGCTCTGATGCAAACAACTGCTGAGTTATCTACTCAAATTTGTTGAACAAAACGACTTACGTATTTTAAACATGCTAACCTTTAGCCCGGTAAGCAAATTAAAAAAAAACCCAATATGTAGGCTACACGAGAACGGAGACGTCGAGTAACCAAAACAAATGCGTTAAACAAATTCGTACACGTTATTTATCAATTTAACTCTAGAATTAAAGGATATACAACGAGAAACAACGTTTGACAACCTTTAAACAGTTTTAATAACTATCTCAAAAATTATCGCTCTGATGCAAACAACTGATGAGTTATCTACTTAAATATGATGAACAAAACGACTTACGTATTTTAAACATGCTAACCTTTAGCCAGGTAAGCAAATTAAAAAAAAAACGCAATATGTAGGCTACACGAGAACGGAGACGTCGAGTAACCAAAACAAATGCGTTAAACAAATTCGTACACGTTATTTATCAATTTAACTCTAGAATTAAAGGATATACAACGAGAAACAACGTTTGACAACCTTTAAACAGTTTTAATAACTATCTCAAAAATTATCGCTCTGATGCAAACAACTGATGAGTTATCTACTTAAATATGATGAACAAAACGACTTACGTATTTTAAACATGCTAACCTTTAGCCCGGTAAGCAAATTACAAAAAAAACGCAATATGTAGGCTACACGAGAACGGAGACGTCGAGTAACCAAAACAAATGCGTTAAACAAATTCGTACACGTTATTTATCAATTTAACTCTAGAATTAAAGGATATACAACGAGAAACAACGTTTGACAACCTTTAAACAATTTTAATAACTATCTCAAAAATTGTCGCTCTCATGCAAACAACTGCTGAGTTATCTACTCAAATTTGTTGAACAAAACGACTTACGTATTTTAAACATGCTAACCTTTAGCCCGGTAAGCAAATTAAAAAAAAAACGCAATATGTAGGCTACACGAGAACGGAGACGTCGAGTAACCAAAACAAATGCGTTAAACAAATTCGTACACGTTATTTATCAATTTAACTCTAGAATTAAAGGATATACAACGAGAAACAACGTTTGACAACCTTTAAACAGTTTTAATAACTATCTCAAAAATTATCGCTCTGATGCAAACAACTGATGAGTTATCTACTTAAATATGATGAACAAAACGACTTACGTATTTTAAACATGCTAACCTTTAGCCAGGTAAGCAAATTAAAAAAAAAACGCAATATGTAGGCTACACGAGAACGGAGACGTCGAGTAACCAAAACAAATGCGTTAAACAAATTCGTACACGTTATTTATCAATTTAACTCTAGAATTAAAGGATATACAACGAGAAACAACGTTTGACAACCTTTAAACAGTTTTAATAACTATCTCAAAAATTATCGCTCTGATGCAAACAACTGATGAGTTATCTACTTAAATATGATGAACAAAACGACTTACGTATTTTAAACATGCTAACCTTTAGCCAGGTAAGCAAATTAAAAAAAAAACGCAATATGTAGGCTACACGAGAACGGAGACGTCGAGTAACCAAAACAAATGCGTTAAACAAATTCGTACACGTTATTTATCAATTTAACTCTAGAATTAAAGGATATACAACGAGAAACAACGTTTGACAACCTTTAAACAGTTTTAATAACTATCTCAAAAATTATCGCTCTGATGCAAACAACTGATGAGTTATCTACTTAAATATGATGAACAAAACGACTTACGTATTTTAAACATGCTAACCTTTAGCCAGGTAAGCAAATTAAAAAAAAAACGCAATATGTAGGCTACACGAGAACGGAGACGTCGAGTAACCAAAACAAATGCGTTAAACAAATTCGTACACGTTATTTATCAATTTAACTCTAGAATTAAAGGATATACAACGAGAAACAACGTTTGACAACCTTTAAACAGTTTTAATAACTATCTCAAAAATTGTCGCTCTGATGCAAACAACTGCTGAGTTATCTACTCAAATTTGTTGAACAAAACGACTTACGTATTTTAAACATGCTAACCTTTAGCCCGGTAAGCAAATTAAAAAAAAAACGCAATATGTAGGCTACACGAGAACGGAGACGTCGGGTAACCAAAACAAATGCGTTAAACAAATTCGTACACGTTATTTATCAATTTAACTCTAGAATTAAAGGATATACAACGAGAAACAACGTTTGACAACCTTTAAACAGTTTTAATAACTATCTCAAAAATTATCGCTCTGATGCAAACAACTGATGAGTTATCTACTTAAATATGATGAACAAAACGACTTACGTATTTTAAACATGCTAACCTTTAGCCAGGTAAGCAAATTAAAAAAAAAACGCAACATGTAGGCTACACGAGAACGGAGACGTCGAGTAACCAAAACAAATGCGTTAAACAAATTCGTACACGTTATTTATCAATTTAACTCTAGAATTAAAGTATATACAATGAGAAACAACGTTTGACAACCTTTAAACAGTTTTAATAACTATCTCAAAAATTGTCGCTCTGATGCAAACAACTGCTGAGTTATCTACTCAAATTTGTTGAACAAAACGACTTACGTATTTTAAACATGCTAACCTTTAGCCCGGTAAGCAAATAAAAAAAAAAAAACGCAATATGTAGGCTACACGAGAACGGAGACGTCGAGTAACCAAAACAAATGCGTTAAACAAATTCGTACACGTTATTTATCAATTTAACTCTAGAATTAAAGGATATACAACGAGAAACAACGTTTGACAACCTTTAAACAATTTTAATAACTATCTCAAAAATTATCGCTCTGATGCAAACAACTGATGAGTTATCTACTTAAATATGATGAACAAAACGACTTACGTATTTTAAACATGCTAACCTTTAGCCCGGTAAGCAAATTAAAAAAAAAAAGCAATATGTAGGCTACACGAGAACGGAGACGTCGAGTAACCAAAACAAATGCGTTAAACAAATTCGTACACGTTATTTATCAATTTAACTCTAGAATTAAAGGATATACAACGAGAAACAACGTTTGACAACCTTTAAACAGTTTTAATAACTATCTTAAAAATTATCGCTCTGATGCAAACAACTGATGAGTTATCTACTTAAATTTGTTGAACAAAACGACTTACGTATTTTAAACATGCTAACCTTTAGCCCGGTAAGCAAATTAAAAAAAAAACGCAATATGTAGGCTACACGAGAACAGAGACGTCGAGTAACCAAAACAAATGCGTTTAAACAAATTCGTACACGTTATTTATCAATTTAACTCTAGAATTAAAGGATATACAACGAGAAACAACGTTTGACAACCTTTAAACTGTTTTAATAACTATCTCAAAAATTATCGCTCTGATACAAACAACTGATGAGTTATCTACTTAAATATGATGAACAAAACGACTTACGTATTTTAAACATGCTAACCTTTAGCCCGGTAAGCAAATTAAAAAAAAAACGCAATATGTGGGCTACACGAGAACGGAGACGTCGAGTAACCAAAACAAATGCGTTAAACAAATTCGTACACGTTATTTATCAATTTAACTCTAGAATTAAAGGATATACAACGAGAAACAACCTTTGACAACCTTTAAACAGTTTTAATAACTATCTCAAAAATTATCGCTCTGATGCAAACAACTGATGAGTTATCTACTTAAATATGATGAACAAAACGACTTACGTATTTTAAACATGCTAACCTTTAGCCAGGTAAGCAAATTAAAAAAAAAAACGCAATATGTAGGCTACACGAGAACGGAGACGTCGAGTAACCAAAACAAATGCGTTAAACAAATTCGTACACGTTATTTATCAATTTAACTCTAGAATTAAAGGATATACAACGAGAAACAACGTTTGACAACCTTTAAACAGTTTTAATAACTATCTCAAAAATTATCGCTCTGATGCAAACAACTGATGAGTTATCTACTCAAATTTGTTGAACAAAACGACTTACGTATTTTAAACATGCTAACCTTTAGCCCGGTAAGCAAATTAAAAAAAAAACGCAATATGTAGGCTACACGAGAACGGAGACGTCGAGTAACCAAAACAAATGCGTTAAACAAATTCGTACACGTTATTTATCAATTTAACTCTAGAATTAAAGGATATACAACGAGAAACAACGTTTGACAACCTTTAAACAGTTTTAATAACTATCTCAAAAATTATCGCTCTGATGCAAACAACTGATGAGTTATCTACTTAAATATGATGAACAAAACGACTTACGTATTTTAAACATGCTAACCTTTAGCCAGGTAAGCAAATTAAAAAAAAAACGCAATATGTAGGCTACACGAGAACGGAGAAGTCGAGTAACCAAAACAAATGCGTTAAACAAATTCGTACACGTTATTTATCAATTTAACTCTAGAATTAAAGGATATACAACGAGAAACAACGTTTGACAACCTTTAAACAATTTTAATAACTATCTCAAAAATTGTCGCTCTGATGCAAACAACTGCTGAGTTATCTACTCAAATTTGTTGAACAAAACGACTTACGTATTTTAAACATGCTAACCTTTAGCCCGGTAAGCAAATTAAAAAAAAAACGCAATATGTAGGCTACACGAGAACGGAGACGTCGAGTAACCAAAACAAATGCGTTAAACAAATTCGTACACGTTATTTATCAATTTAACTCTAGAATTAAAGGATATACAACGAGAAACAACGTTTGACAACCTTTAAACAGTTTTAATAACTATCTCAAAAATTGTCGCTCTGATGCAAACAACTGATGAGTTATCTACTTAAATTTGATGAACAAAACGACTTACGTATTTTAAACATGCTAACCTTTAGCCCGGTAAGCAAATTAAAAAAAAAACGCAATATGTAGGCTACACGAGAACGGAGACGTCGCGTAACCAAAACAAATGCGTTAAACAAATTCGTACACGTTATTTATCAATTTAACTCTAGAATTAAAGGATATACAACGAGAAACAACGTTTGACAACCTTTAAACAGTTTTAATAACTATCTCAAAAATTATCGCTCTGATGCAAACAACTGATGAGTTATCTACTTAAATATGATGAACAAAACGACTTACGTATTTTAAACATGCTAACCTTTAGCCAGGTAAGCAAATTAAAAAAAAAACGCAATATGTAGGCTACACGAGAACGGAGACGTCGAGTAACCAAAACAAATGCGTTAAACAAATTCGTACACGTTATTTATCAATTTAACTCTAGAATTAAAGGATATACAACGAGAAACAACGTTTGACAACCTTTAAACAATTTTAATAACTATCTCAAAAATTGTCGCTCTGATGCAAACAACTGCTGAGTTATCTACTCAAATTTGTTGAACAAAACGACTTACGTATTTTAAACATGCTAACCTTTAGCCCGGTAAGCAAATTAAAAAAAAACGCAATATGTAGGCTACACGAGAACGGAGACGTCGAGTAACCAAAACAAATGCGTTAAACAAATTCGTACACGTTATTTATCAATTTAACTCTAGAATTAAAGGATATACAACGAGAAACAACGTTTGACAACCTTTAAACAGTTTTAATAACTATCTCAAAAATTATCGCTCTGATGAGTTATCTACTTAAATTTGATGAACAAAACGACTTACGTATTTTAAACATGCTAACCTTTAGCCAGGTAAGCAAATTAAAAAAAAAACGCAATATGTAGGCTACACGAGAACGGAGACGTCGAGTAACCAAAACAAATGCGTTAAACAAATTCGTACACGTTATTTATCAATTTAACTCTAGAATTAAAGGATATACAACGAGAAACAACGTTTGACAACCTTTAAACAGTTTTAATAACTATCTCAAAAATTATCGCTCTGATGCAAACAACTGATGAGTTATCTACTTAAATTTGATGAACAAAACGACTTACGTATTTTAAACATGCTAACCTTTAGCCAGGTAAGCAAATTAAAAAAAAAACGCAATATGTAGGCTACACGAGAACGGAGACGTCGAGTAACCAAAACAAATGCGTTAAACAAATTCGTACACGTTATTTATCAATTTAACTCTAGAATTAAAGGATATACAACGAGAAACAACGTTTGACAACCTTTAAACAGTTTTAATAACTATCTCAAAAATTGTCGCTCTGATGCAAACAACTGATGAATTATCTACTTAAATTTGATGAACAAAACGACTTACGTATTTTAAACATGCTAACCTTTAGCCCGGTAAGCAAATTAAAAAAAAAACGCAATATGTAGGCTACACGAGAACGGAGACGTCGAGTAACCAAAACAAATGCGTTAAACAAATTCGTACACGTTATTTATCAATTTAACTCTAGAATTAAAGGATATACAACGAGAAACAACGTTTGACAACCTTTAAACAGTTTTAATAACTATCTCAAAAATTATCGCTCTGATGCAAACAACTGATGAGTTATCTACTTAAATTTGATGAACAAAACGACTTACGTATTTTAAACATGCTAACCTTTAGCCCGGTAAGCAAATTAAAAAAAAAACGCAATATGTAGGCTACACGAGAACGGAGACGTCGAGTAACCAAAACAAATGCGTTAAACAAATTCGTACACGTTATTTATCAATTTAACTCTAGAATTAAAGGATATACAACGAGAAACAACGTTTGACAACCTTTAAACAGTTTTAATAACTATCTCAAAAATTGTCGCTCTGATGCAAACAACTGATGAGTTATCTACTTAAATTTGATGAACAAAACGACTTACGTATTTTAAACATGCTAACCTTTAGCCCGGTAAGCAAATTAAAAAAAAACGCAATATGTAGGCTACACGAGAACGGAGACGTCGAGTAACCAAAACAAATGCGTTAAACAAATTCGTACACGTTATTTATCAATTTAACTCTAGAATTAAAGGATATACAACGAGAAACAACGTTTGACAACCTTTAAACAGTTTTAATAACTATCTCAAAAATTATCGCTCTGATGCAAACAACTGATGAGTTATCTACTTAAATATGATGAACAAAACGACTTACGTATTTTAAACATGCTAACCTTTAGCCAGGTAAGCAAATTAAAAAAAAAACGCAATATGTAGGCTACACGAGAACGGAGACGTCGAGTAACCAAAACAAATGCGTTAAACAAATTCGTACACGTTATTTATCAATTTAACTCTAGAATTAAAGTATATACAACGAGAAACAACGTTTGACAACCTTTAAACAGTTTTAATAACTATCTCAAAAATTGTCGCTCTGATGCAAACAACTGCTGAGTTATCTACTCAAATTTGTTGAACAAAACGACTTACGTATTTTAAACATGCTAACCTTTAGCCCGGTAAGCAAATTAAAAAAAAAACGCAATATGTAGGCTACACGAGAACGGAGACGTCGAGTAACCAAAACAAATGCGTTAAACAAATTCGTACACGTTATTTATCAATTTAACTCTAGAATTAAAGGATATACAACGAGAAACAACGTTTGACAACCTTTAAACAGTTTTAATAACTATCTCAAAAATTATCGCTCTGATGCAAACAACTGATGAGTTATCTACTTAAATATGATGAACAAAACGACTTACGTATTTTAAACATGCTAACCTTTAGCCCGGTAAGCAAATTAAAAAAAAAACGCAATATGTAGGCTACACGAGAACGGAGACGTCGAGTAACCAAAACAAATGCGTTAAACAAATTCGTACACGTTATTTATCAATTTAACTCTAGAATTAAAGGATATACAACGAGAAACAACGTTTGACAACCTTTAAACAATTTTAATAACTATCTCAAAAATTGTCGCTCTCATGCAAACAACTGCTGAGTTATCTACTCAAATTTGTTGAACAAAACGACTTACGTATTTTAAACATGCTAACCTTTAGCCCGGTAAGCAAATTAAAAAAAAAACGCAATATGTAGGCTACACGAGAACGGAGACGTCGAGTAACCAAAACAAATGCGTTAAACAAATTCGTACACGTTATTTATCAATTTAACTCTAGAATTAAAGGATATACAACGAGAAACAACGTTTGACAACCTTTAAAAAGTTTTAATAACTATCTCAAAAATTATCGCTCTGATGCAAACAACTGATGAGTTATCTACTTAAATATGATGAACAAAACGACTTACGTATTTTAAACATGCTAACCTTTAGCCAGGTAAGCAAATTAAAAAAAAAACCCAATATGTAGGCTACACGAGAACGGAGACGTCGAGTAACCAAAACAAATGCGTTAAACAAATTCGTACACGTTATTTATCAATTTAACTCTAGAATTAAAGGATATACAACGAGAAACAACGTTTGACAACCTTTAAACAGTTTTAATAACTATCTCAAAAATTATCGCTCTGATGCAAACAACTGATGAGTTATCTACTTAAATATGATGAACAAAACGACTTACGTATTTTAAACATGCTAACCTTTAGCCAGGTAAGCAAATTAAAAAAAAAACGCAATATGTAGGCTACACGAGAACGGAGACGTCGAGTAACCAAAACAAATGCGTTAAACAAATTCGTACACGTTATTTATCAATTTAACTCTAGAATTAAAGGATATACAACGAGAAACAACGTTTGACAACCTTTAAACAATTTTAATAACTATCTCAAAAATTGTCGCTCTGATGCAAACAACTGCTGAGTTATCTACTCAAATTTGTTGAACAAAACGACTTACGTATTTTAAACATGCTAACCTTTAGCCCGGTAAGCAAATTAAAAAAAAAACGCAATATGTAGGCTACACGAGAACGGAGACGTCGAGTAACCAAAACAAATGCGTTAAACAAATTCGTACACGTTATTTATAAATTTAACTCTAGAATTAAAGGATATACAACGAGAAACAACGTTTGACAACCTTTAAAAAGTTTTAATAACTATCTCAAAAATTATCGCTCTGATGCAAACAACTGATGAGTTATCTACTTAAATATGATGAACAAAACGACTTACGTATTTTAAACATGCTAACCTTTAGCCCGGTAAGCAAATTAAAAAAAAAACGCAATATGTAGGCTACACGAGAACGGAGACGTCGAGTAACCAAAACAAATGCGTTAAACAAATTCGTACACGTTATTTATCAATTTAACTCTAGAATTAAAGGATATACAACGAGAAACAACGTTTGACAACCTTTAAAAAGTTTTAATAACTATCTCAAAAATTATCGCTCTGATGCAAACAACTGATGAGTTATCTACTTAAATATGATGAACAAAACGACTTACGTATTTTAAACATGCTAACCTTTAGCCAGGTAAGCAAATTAAAAAAAAAACCCAATATGTAGGCTACACGAGAACGGAGACGTCGAGTAACCAAAACAAATGCGTTAAACAAATTCGTACACGTTATTTATCAATTTAACTCTAGAATTAAAGGATATACAACGAGAAACAACGTTTGACAACCTTTAAACAGTTTTAATAACTATCTCAAAAATTGTCGCTCTGATGCAAACAACTGCTGAGTTATCTACTCAAATTTGTTGAACAAAACGACTTACGTATTTTAAACATGCTAACCTTTAGCCAGGTAAGCAAATTAAAAAAAAAACCCAATATGTAGGCTACACGAGAACGGAGACGTCGAGTAACCAAAACAAATGCGTTAAACAAATTCGTACACGTTATTTATCAATTTAACTCTAGAATTAAAGGATATACAACGAGAAACAACGTTTGACAACCTTTAAACAGTTTTAATAACTATCTCAAAAATTGTCGCTCTGATGCAAACAACTGCTGAGTTATCTACTCAAATTTGTTGAACAAAACGACTTACGTATTTTAAACATGCTAACCTTTAGCCCGGTAAGCAAATTAAAAAAAAAACGCAATATGTAGGCTACACGAGAACGGAGACGTCGAGTAACCAAAACAAATGCGTTAAACAAATTCGTACACGTTATTTATCAATTTAACTCTAGAATTAAAGGATATACAACGAGAAACAACGTTTGACAACCTTTAAACAGTTTTAATAACTATCTCAAAAATTATCGCTCTGATGCAAACAACTGATGAGTTATCTACTTAAATATGATGAACAAAACGACTTACGTATTTTAAACATGCTAACCTTTAGCCAGGTAAGCAAATTAAAAAAAAAACGCAATATGTAGGCTACACGAGAACGGAGACGTCGAGTAACCAAAACAAATGCGTTAAACAAATTCGTACACGTTATTTATCAATTTAACTCTAGAATTAAAGGATATACAACGAGAAACAACGTTTGACAACCTTTAAAAAGTTTTAATAACTATCTCAAAAATTATCGCTCTGATGCAAACAACTGATGAGTTATCTACTTAAATATGATGAACAAAACGACTTACGTATTTTAAACATGCTAACCTTTAGCCAGGTAAGCAAATTAAAAAAAAAACCCAATATGTAGGCTACACGAGAACGGAGACGTCGAGTAACCAAAACAAATGCGTTAAACAAATTCGTACACGTTATTTATCAATTTAACTCTAGAATTAAAGGATATACAACGAGAAACAACGTTTGACAACCTTTAAACAGTTTTAATAACTATCTCAAAAATTGTCGCTCTGATGCAAACAACTGCTGAGTTATCTACTCAAATTTGTTGAACAAAACGACTTACGTATTTTAAACATGCTAACCTTTAGCCCGGTAAGCAAATTAAAAAAAAAACGCAATATGTAGGCTACACGAGAACGGAGACGTCGAGTAACCAAAACAAATGCGTTAAACAAATTCGTACACGTTATTTATCAATTTAACTCTAGAATTAAAGGATATACAACGAGAAACAACGTTTGACAACCTTTAAACAGTTTTAATAACTATCTCAAAAATTATCGCTCTGATGCAAACAACTGATGAGTTATCTACTTAAATATGATGAACAAAACGACTTACGTATTTTAAACATGCTAACCTTTAGCCAGGTAAGCAAATTAAAAAAAAAACGCAATATGTAGGCTACACGAGAACGGAGACGTCGAGTAACCAAAACAAATGCGTTAAACAAATTCGTACACGTTATTTATCAATTTAACTCTAGAATTAAAGGATATACAACGAGAAACAACGTTTGACAACCTTTAAACAATTTTAATAACTATCTCAAAAATTGTCGCTCTGATGCAAACAACTGCTGAGTTATCTACTCAAATTTGTTGAACAAAACGACTTACGTATTTTAAACATGCTAACCTTTAGCCCGGTAAGCAAATTAAAAAAAAAACGCAATATGTAGGCTACACGAGAACGGAGACGTCGAGTAACCAAAACAAATGCGTTAAACAAATTCGTACACGTTATTTATAAATTTAACTCTAGAATTAAAGGATATACAACGAGAAACAACGTTTGACAACCTTTAAACAGTTTTAATAACTATCTCAAAAATTGTCGCTCTGATGCAAACAACTGATGAGTTATCTACTTAAATTTGATGAACAAAACGACTTACGTATTTTAAACATGCTAACCTTTAGCCCGGTAAGCAAATTAAAAAAAAAACGCAATATGTAGGCTACACGAGAACGGAGACGTCGAGTAACCAAAACAAATGCGTTAAACAAATTCGTACACGTTATTTATCAATTTAACTCTAGAATTAAAGGATATACAACGAGAAACAACGTTTGAGAACCTTTAAACAGTTTTAATAACTATCTCAAAAATTATCGCTCTGATGCAAACAACTGATGAGTTATCTACTTAAATATGATGAACAAAACGACTTACGTATTTTAAGCATGCTAACCTTTAGCCCGGTAAGCAAATTAAAAAAAAAACGCAATATGTAGGCTACACGAGAACGGAGACGTCGAGTAACCAAAACAAATGCGTTAAACAAATTCGTACACGTTACTTATCAATTTAACTCTAGAATTAAAGGATATACAACGAGAAACAACGTTTGACAACCTTTAAACAATTTTAATAACTATCTCAAAAATTATCGCTCTGATGCAAACAACTGATGAGTTATCTACTTAAATTTGATGAACAAAACGACTTACGTATTTTAAACATGCTAACCTTTAGCCCGGTAAGCAAATTAAAAAAAAAAAACGCAATATGTAGGCTACACGAGAACGGAGACGTCGAGTAACCAAAACAAATGCGTTAAACAAATTCGTACACGTTATTTATCAATTTAACTCTAGAATTAAAGGATATACAACGAGAAACAACGTTTGACAACCTTTAAACAATTTTAATAACTATCTCAAAAATTATCGCTCTGATGCAAACAACTGATGAGTTATCTACTTAAATTTGATGAACAAAACGACTTACGTATTTTAAACATGCTAACCTTTAGCCCGGTAAGCAAATTAAAAAAAAAACGCAATATGTAGGCTACACGAGAACGGAGACGTCGAGTAACCAAAACAAATACGTTAAACAAATTCGTACACGTTATTTATCAATTTAACTCTAGGATTAAAGGATATACAACGAGAAACAACGTTTGACAACCTTTAAACAGTTTTAATAACTATCTCAAAAATTATCGCTCTGATGCAAACAACTGATGAGTTATCTACTTAAATATGATGAACAAAACGACTTACGTATTTTAAACATGCTAACCTTTAGCCCGGTAAGCAAATTAAAAAAAAAACGCAATATGTAGGCTACACGAGAACGGAGACGTCGAGTAACCAAAACAAATGCGTTAAACAAATTCGTACACGTTATTTATCAATTTAACTCTAGAATTAAAGGATATACAACGAGAAACAACGTTTGACAACCTTTAAACAGTTTTAATAACTATCTCAAAAATTGTCGCTCTGATGCAAACAACTGATGAGTTATCTACTTAAATTTGATGAACAAAACGACTTACGTATTTTAAACATGCTAACCTTTAGCCCGGTAAGCAAATTAAAAAAAAACGCAATATGTAGGCTACACGAGAACGGAGACGTCGAGTAACCAAAACAAATGCGTTAAACAAATTCGTACACGTTATTTATCAATTTAACTCTAGAATTAAAGGATATACAACGAGAAACAACGTTTGACAACCTTTAAACAGTTTTAATAACTATCTCAAAAATTATCGCTCTGATGCAAACAACTGATGAGTTATCTACTTAAATATGATGAACAAAACGACTTACGTATTTTAAACATGCTAACCTTTAGCCAGGTAAGCAAATTAAAAAAAAAACGCAATATGTAGGCTACACGAGAACGGAGACGTCGAGTAACCAAAACAAATGCGTTAAACAAATTCGTACACGTTATTTATCAATTTAACTCTAGAATTAAAGTATATACAACGAGAAACAACGTTTGACAACCTTTAAACAGTTTTAATAACTATCTCAAAAATTGTCGCTCTGATGCAAGCAACTGCTGAGTTATCTACTCAAATTTGTTGAACAAAACGACTTACGTATTTTAAACATGCTAACCTTTAGCCCGGTAAGCAAATTAAAAAAAAAACGCAATATGTAGGCTACACGAGAACGGAGACGTCGAGTAACCAAAACAAATGCGTTAAACAAATTCGTACACGTTATTTATCAATTTAACTCTAGAATTAAAGGATATACAACGAGAAACAACGTTTGACAACCTTTAAACAGTTTTAATAACTATCTCAAAAATTATCGCTCTGATGCAAACAACTGATGAGTTATCTACTTAAATATGATGAACAAAACGACTTACGTATTTTAAACATGCTAACCTTTAGCCAGGTAAGCAAATTAAAAAAAAAACGCAATATGTAGGCTACACGAGAACGAAGACGTCGAGTAACCAAAACAAATGCGTTAAACAAATTCGTACACGTTATTTATCAATTTAACTCTAGAATTAAAGGATATACAACGAGAAACAACGTTTGACAACCTTTAAACAGTTTTAATAACTATCTCAAAAATTATCGCTCTGATGCAAACAACTGATGAGTTATCTACTTAAATATGATGAACAAAACGACTTACGTATTTTAAACATGCTAACCTTTAGCCCGGTAAGCAAATTAAAAAAAAAACGCAATATGTAGGCTACACGAGAACGGAGACGTCGAGTAACCAAAACAAATGCGTTAAACAAATTCGTACACGTTATTTATCAATTTAACTCTAGAATTAAAGGATATACAACGAGAAACAACGTTTGACAACCTTTAAACAATTTTAATAACTATCTCAAAAATTGTCGCTCTCATGCAAACAACTGCTGAGTTATCTACTCAAATTTGTTGAACAAAACGACTTACGTATTTTAAACATGCTAACCTTTAGCCCGGTAAGCAAATTAAAAAAAAAACGCAATATGTAGGCTACACGAGAACGGAGACGTCGAGTAACCAAAACAAATGCGTTAAACAAATTCGTACACGTTATTTATCAATTTAACTCTAGAATTAAAGGATATACAACGAGAAACAACGTTTGACAACCTTTAAACAGTTTTAATAACTATCTCAAAAATTGTCGCTCTGATGCAAACAACTGATGAGTTATCTACTTAAATTTGATGAACAAAACGACTTACGTATTTTAAACATGCTAACCTTATCAATTTAACTCTAGAATTAAAGGATATACAACGAGAAACAACGTTTGACAACCTTTAAACAATTTTAATAACTATCTCAAAAATTGTCGCTCTGATGCAAACAACTGCTGAGTTATCTACTCAAATTTGTTGAACAAAACGACTTACGTATTTTAAACATGCTAACCTGTAGCCCGGTAAGCAAATTAAAAAAAAACGCAATATGTAGGCTACACGAGAACGGAGACGTCGAGTAACCAAAACAAATGCGTTAAACAAATTCGTACACGTTATTTATCAATTTAACTCTAGAATTAAAGGATATACAACGAGAAACAACGTTTGACAACCTTTAAACAGTTTTAATAACTATCTCAAAAATTATCGCTCTGATGCAAACAACTGATGAGTTATCTACTTAAATTTGATGAACAAAACGACTTACGTATTTTAAACATGCTAACCTTTAGCCAGGTAAGCAAATTAAAAAAAAAACGCAATATGTAGGCTACACGAGAACGGAGACGTCGAGTAACCAAAACAAATGCGTTAAACAAATTCGTACACGTTATTTATCAATTTAACTCTAGAATTAAAGGATATACAACGAGAAACAACATTTGACAACCTTTAAACAGTTTTAATAACTATCTCAAAAATTGTCGCTCTGATGCAAACAACTGATGAGTTATCTACTTAAATTTGATGAACAAAACGACTTACGTATTTTAAACATGCTAACCTTTAGCCCGGTAAGCAAATTAAAAAAAAAACGCAATATGTAGGCTACACGAGAACGGAGACGTCGAGTAACCAAAACAAATGCGTTAAACAAATTCGTACACGTTATTTATCAATTTAACTCTAGAATTAAAGGATATACAACGAGAAACAACGTTTGACAACCTTTAAACAATTTTAATAACTATCTCAAAAATTGTCGCTCTGATGCAAACAACTGCTGAGTTATCTACTCAAATTTGTTGAACAAAACGACTTACGTATTTTAAACATGCTAACCTTTAGCCCGGTAAGCAAATTAAAAAAAAACGCAATATGTAGGCTACACGAGAACGGAGACGTCGAGTAACCAAAACAAATGCGTTAAACAAATTCGTACACGTTATTTATCAATTTAACCCTAGAATTAAAGGATATACAACGAGAAACAACGTTTGACAACCTTTAAACAGTTTTAATAACTATCTCAAAAATTATCGCTCTGATGCAAACAACTGATGAGTTATCTACTTAAATTTGATGAACAAAACGACTTACGTATTTTAAACATGCTAACCTTTAGCCCGGTAAGCAAATTAAAAAAAAAACGCAATATGTAGGCTACACGAGAACGGAGACGTCGAGTAACCAAAACAAATGCGTTAAACAAATTCGTACACGTTATTTATCAATTTAACTCTAGAATTAAAGGATATACAACGAGAAACAATGTTTGACAACCTTTAAACAGTTTTAATAACTATCTCAAAAATTATCGCTCTGATGCAAACAACTGATGAGTTATCTACTTAAATATGATGAACAAAACGACTTACGTATTTTAAACATGCTAACCTTTAGCCAGGTAAGCAAATTAAAAAAAAAACGCAATATGTAGGCTACACGAGAACGGAGACGTCGAGTAACCAAAACAAATGCGTTAAACAAATTCGTACACGTTATTTATCAATTTAACTCTAGAATTAAAGGATATACAACGAGAAACAACGTTTGACAACCTTTAAACAGTTTTAATAACTATCTCAAAAATTATCGCTCTGATGCAAACAACTGATGAGTTATCTACTTAAATATGATGAACAAAACGACTTACGTATTTTAAACATGCTAACCTTTAGCCAGGTAAGCAAATTAAAAAAAAAACGCAATATGTAGGCTACACGAGAACGGAGACGTCGAGTAACCAAAACAAATGCGTTAAACAAATTCGTACACGTTATTTATCAATTTAACTCTAGAATTAAAGGATATACAACGAGAAACAACGTTTGACAACCTTTAAACAGTTTTAATAACTATCTCAAAAATTATCGCTCTGATGCAAACAACTGATGAGTTATCTACTTAAATATGATGAACAAAACGACTTACGTATTTTAAACATGCTAACCTTTAGACAGGTAAGCAAATTAAAAAAAAACGCAATATGTAGGCTACACGAGAACGGAGACGTCGAGTAACCAAAACAAATGCGTTAAACAAATTCGTACACGTTATTTATCAATTTAACTCTAGAATTAAAGGATATACAACGAGAAACAACGTTTGACAACCTTTAAACAGTTTTAATAACTATCTCAAAAATTGTCGCTCTGATGCAAACAACTGCTGAGTTATCTACTCAAATTTGTTGAACAAAACGACTTACGTATTTTAAACATGCTAACCTTTAGCCCGGTAAGCAAATTAAAAAAAAAACGCAATATGTAGGCTACACGAGAACGGAGACGTCGAGTAACCAAAACAAATGCGTTAAACAAATTCGTACACGTTATTTATCAATTTAACTCTAGAATTAAAGGATATACAACGAGAAACAACGTTTGACAACCTTTAAACAGTTTTAATAACTATCTCAAAAATTATCGCTCTGATGCAAACAACTGATGAGTTATCTACTTAAATATGATGAACAAAACGACTTACGTATTTTAAACATGCTAACCTTTAGCCAGGTAAGCAAATTAAAAAAAAAACGCAATATGTAGGCTACACGAGAACGGAGACGTCGAGTAACCAAAACAAATGCGTTAAACAAATTCGTACACGTTATTTATCAATTTAACTCTAGAATTAAAGGATATACAACGAGAAACAACGTTTGACAACCTTTAAACAATTTTAATAACTATCTCAAAAATTGTCGCTCTGATGCAAACAACTGCTGAGTTATCTACTCAAATTTGTTGAACAAAACGACTTACGTATTTTAAACATGCTAACCTTTAGCCCGGTAAGCAAATTAAAAAAAAAAAACGCAATATGTAGGCTACACGAGAACGGAGACGTCGAGTAACCAAAACAAATGCGTTAAACAAATTCGTACACGTTATTTATCAATTTAACTCTAGAATTAAAGGATATACAACGAGAAACAACGTTTGACAACCTTTAAACAGTTTTAATAACTATCTCAAAAATTGTCGCTCTGATGCAAACAACTGATGAGTTATCTACTTAAATTTGATGAACAAAACGACTTACGTATTTTAAACATGCTAACCTTTAGCCCGGTAAGCAAATTAAAAAAAAACGCAATATGTAGGCTACACGAGAACGGAGACGTCGAGTAACCAAAACAAATGCGTTAAACAAATTCGTACACGTTATTTATCAATTTAACTCTAGAATTAAAGGATATACAACGAGAAACAACGTTTGACAACCTTTAAACAGTTTTAATAACTATCTCAAAAATTATCGCTCTGATGCAAACAACTGATGAGTTATCTACTTAAATATGATGAACAAAACGACTTACGTATTTTAAGCATGCTAACCTTTAGCCCGGTAAGCAAATTAAAAAAAAAAACGCAATATGTAGGCTACACGAGAACGGAGACGTCGAGTAACCAAAACAAATGCGTTAAACAAATTCGTACACGTTATTTATCAATTTAACTCTAGAATTAAAGGATATACAACGAGAAACAACGTTTGACAACCTTTAAACAATTTTAATAACTATCTCAAAAATTATCGCTCTGATGCAAACAACTGATGAGTTATCTACTTAAATTTGATGAACAAAACGACTTACGTATTTTAAACATGCTAACCTTTAGCCCGGTAAGCAAATTAAAAAAAAAACGCAATATGTAGGCTACACGAGAACGGAGACGTCGAGTAACCAAAACAAATGCGTTAAACAAATTCGTACACGTTATTTATCAATTTAACTCTAGAATTAAAGGATATACAACGAGAAACAACGTTTGACAACCTTTAAACAATTTTAAAAACTATCTCAAAAATTATCGCTCTGATGCAAACAACTGATGAGTTATCTACTTAAATTTGATGAACAAAACGACTTACGTATTTTAAACATGCTAACCTTTAGCCCGGTAAGCAAATTAAAAAAAAAACGCAATATGTAGGCTACACGAGAACGGAGACGTCGAGTAACCAAAACAAATACGTTAAACAAATTCGTACACGTTATTTATCAATTTAACTCTAGGATTAAAGGATATACAACGAGAAACAACGTTTGACAACCTTTAAACAGTTTTAATAACTATCTCAAAAATTATCGCTCTGATGCAAACAACTGATGAGTTATCTACTTAAATATGATGAACAAAACGACTTACGTATTTTAAACATGCTAACCTTTAGCCCGGTAAGCAAATTAAAAAAAAAACGCAATATGTAGGCTACACGAGAACGGAGACGTCGAGTAACCAAAACAAATGCGTTAAACAAATTCGTACACGTTATTTATCAATTTAACTCTAGAATTAAAGGATATACAACGAGAAACAACGTTTGACAACCTTTAAACAATTTTAATAACTATCTCAAAAATTGTCGCTCTGATGCAAACAACTGCTGAGTTATCTACTCAAATTTGTTGAACAAAACGACTTACGTATTTTAAACATGCTAACCTTTAGCCCGGTAAGCAAATTAAAAAAAAAAAACGCAATATGTAGGCTACACGAGAACGGAGACGTCGAGTAACCAAAACAAATGCGTTAAACAAATTCGTACACGTTATTTATCAATTTAACTCTAGAATTAAAGGATATACAACGAGAAACAACGTTTGACAACCTTTAAACAGTTTTAATAACTATCTCAAAAATTGTCGCTCTGATGCAAACAACTGATGAGTTATCTACTTAAATTTGATGAACAAAACGACTTACGTATTTTAAACATGCTAACCTTTAGCCCGGTAAGCAAATTAAAAAAAAACGCAATATGTAGGCTACACGAGAACGGAGACGTCGAGTAACCAAAACAAATGCGTTAAACAAATTCGTACACGTTATTTATCAATTTAACTCTAGAATTAAAGGATATACAACGAGAAACAACGTTTGACAACCTTTAAACAGTTTTAATAACTATCTCAAAAATTATCGCTCTGATGCAAACAACTGATGAGTTATCTACTTAAATATGATGAACAAAACGACTTACGTATTTTAAGCATGCTAACCTTTAGCCCGGTAAGCAAATTAAAAAAAAAAACGCAATATGTAGGCTACACGAGAACGGAGACGTCGAGTAACCAAAACAAATGCGTTAAACAAATTCGTACACGTTATTTATCAATTTAACTCTAGAATTAAAGGATATACAACGAGAAACAACGTTTGACAACCTTTAAACAATTTTAATAACTATCTCAAAAATTATCGCTCTGATGCAAACAACTGATGAGTTATCTACTTAAATTTGATGAACAAAACGACTTACGTATTTTAAACATGCTAACCTTTAGCCCGGTAAGCAAATTAAAAAAAAAACGCAATATGTAGGCTACACGAGAACGGAGACGTCGAGTAACCAAAACAAATGCGTTAAACAAATTCGTACACGTTATTTATCAATTTAACTCTAGAATTAAAGGATATACAACGAGAAACAACGTTTGACAACCTTTAAACAATTTTAAAAACTATCTCAAAAATTATCGCTCTGATGCAAACAACTGATGAGTTATCTACTTAAATTTGATGAACAAAACGACTTACGTATTTTAAACATGCTAACCTTTAGCCCGGTAAGCAAATTAAAAAAAAAACGCAATATGTAGGCTACACGAGAACGGAGACGTCGAGTAACCAAAACAAATACGTTAAACAAATTCGTACACGTTATTTATCAATTTAACTCTAGGATTAAAGGATATACAACGAGAAACAACGTTTGACAACCTTTAAACAGTTTTAATAACTATCTCAAAAATTATCGCTCTGATGCAAACAACTGATGAGTTATCTACTTAAATATGATGAACAAAACGACTTACGTATTTTAAACATGCTAACCTTTAGCCCGGTAAGCAAATTAAAAAAAAAACGCAATATGTAGGCTACACGAGAACGGAGACGTCGAGTAACCAAAACAAATGCGTTAAACAAATTCGTACACGTTATTTATCAATTTAACTCTAGAATTAAAGGATATACAACGAGAAACAACGTTTGACAACCTTTAAACAGTTTTAATAACTATCTCAAAAATTATCGCTCTGATGCAAACAACTGATGAGTTATCTACTTAAATATGATGAACAAAACGACTTACGTATTTTAAACATGCTAACCTTTAGCCCGGTAAGCAAATTAAAAAAAAAACGCAATATGTAGGCTACACGAGAACGGAGACGTCGAGTAACCAAAACAAATGCGTTAAACAAATTCGTACACGTTATTTATCAATTTAACTCTAGAATTAAAGGATATACAACGAGAAACAACGTTTGACAACCTTTAAACAATTTTAATAACTATCTCAAAAATTGTCGCTCTCATGCAAACAACTGCTGAGTTATCTACTCAAATTTGGTGAACAAAACGACTTACGTATTTTAAACATGCTAACCTTTAGCCCGGTAAGCAAATTAAAAAAAAAACGCAATATGTAGGCTACACGAGAACGGAGACGTCGAGTAACCAAAACAAATGCGTTAAACAAATTCGTACACGTTATTTATCAATTTAACTCTAGAATTAAAGGATATACAACGAGAAACAACGTTTGACAACCTTTAAACAGTTTTAATAACTATCTCAAAAATTATCGCTCTGATGCAAACAACTGATGAGTTATCTACTTAAATATGATGAACAAAACGACTTACGTATTTTAAACATGCTAACCTTTAGCCAGGTAAGCAAATTAAATAAAAAACGCAATATGTAGGCTACACGAGAACGGAGACGTCGAGTAACCAAAACAAATGCGTTAAACAAATTCGTACACGTTATTTATCAATTTAACTCTAGAATTAAAGGATATACAACGAGAAACAACGTTTGACAACCTTTAAACAGTTTTAATAACTATCTCAAAAATTGTCGCTCTGATGCAAACAACTGATGAGTTATCTACTTAAATTTGATGAACAAAACGACTTACGTATTTTAAACATGCTAACCTTTAGCCCGGTAAGCAAATTAAAAAAAAAACGCAATATGTAGGCTACACGAGAACGGAGACGTCGAGTAACCAAAACAAATGCGTTAAACAAATTCGTACACGTTATTTATCAATTTAACTCTAGAATTAAAGGATATACAACGAGAAACAACGTTTGACAACCTTTAAACAGTTTTAATAACTATCTCAAAAATTATCGCTCTGATGCAAACAACTGATGAGTTATCTACTTAAATATGATGAACAAAACGACTTACGTATTTTAAACATGCTAACCTTTAGCCCGGTAAGCAAATTAAAAAAAAAAAGCAATATGTAGGCTACACGAGAACGGAGACGTCGAGTAACCAAAACAAATGCGTTAAACAAATTCGTACACGTTATTTATCAATTTAACTCTAGAATTAAAGGATATACAACGAGAAACAACGTTTGACAACCTTTAAACAGTTTTAATAACTATCTCAAAAATTATCGCTCTGATGCAAACAACTGATGAGTTATCTACTTAAATATGATGAACAAAACGACTTACGTATTTTAAACATGCTAACCTTTAGCCAGGTAAGCAAATTAAAAAAAAAACGCAATATGTAGGCTACACGAGAACGGAGACGTCGAGTAACCAAAACAAATGCGTTAAACAAATTCGTACACGTTATTTATCAATTTAACTCTAGAATTAAAGGATATACAACGAGAAACAACGTTTGACAACCTTTAAACAATTTTAATAACTATCTCAAAAATTGTCGCTCTGATGCAAACAACTGCTGAGTTATCTACTCAAATTTGTTGAACAAAACGACTTACGTATTTTAAACATGCTAACCTTTAGCCCGGTAAGCAAATTAAAAAAAAAACGCAATATGTAGGCTACACGAGAACGGAGACGTCGAGTAACCAAAACAAATGCGTTAAACAAATTCGTACACGTTATTTATCAATTTAACTCTAGAATTAAAGGATATACAACGAGAAACAACGTTTGACAACCTTTAAACAGTTTTAATAACTATCTCAAAAATTGTCGCTCTGATGCAAACAACTGATGAGTTATCTACTTAAATTTGATGAACAAAACGACTTACGTATTTTAAACATGCTAACCTTTAGCCCGGTAAGCAAATTAAAAAAAAAACGCAATATGTAGGCTACACGAGAACGGAGACGTCGAGTAACCAAAACAAATGCGTTAAACAAATTCGTACACGTTATTTATCAATTTAACTCTAGAATTAAAGGATATACAACGAGAAACAACGTTTGACAACCTTTAAACAGTTTTAATAACTATCTCAAAAATTATCGCTCTGATGCAAACAACTGATGAGTTATCTACTTAAATATGATGAACAAAACGACTTACGTATTTTAAACATGCTAACCTTTAGCCAGGTAAGCAAATTAAAAAAAAAACGCAATATGTAGGCTACACGAGAACGGAGACGTCGAGTAACCAAAACAAATGCGTTAAACAAATTCGTACACGTTATTTATCAATTTAACTCTAGAATTAAAGGATATACAACGAGAAACAACGTTTGACAACCTTTAAACAGTTTTAATAACTATCTCAAAAATTATCGCTCTGATGCAAACAACTGATGAGTTATCTACTTAAATATGATGAACAAAACGACTTACGTATTTTAAACATGCTAACCTTTAGCCCGGTAAGCAAATTAAAAAAAAAACGCAATATGTAGGCTACACGAGAACGGAGACGTCGAGTAACCAAAACAAATACGTTAAACAAATTCGTACACGTTATTTATCAATTTAACTCTAGGATTAAAGGATATACAACGAGAAACAACGTTTGACAACCTTTAAACAGTTTTAATAACTATCTCAAAAATTATCGCTCTGATGCAAACAACTGATGAGTTATCTACTTAAATATGATGAACAAAACGACTTACGTATTTTAAACATGCTAACCTTTAGCCCGGTAAGCAAATTAAAAAAAAAACGCAATATGTAGGCTACACGAGAACGGAGACGTCGAGTAACCAAAACAAATGCGTTAAACAAATTCGTACACGTTATTTATCAATTTAACTCTAGAATTAAAGGATATACAACGAGAAACAACGTTTGACAACCTTTAAACAGTTTTAATAACTATCTCAAAAATTGTCGCTCTGATGCAAACAACTGATGAGTTATCTACTTAAATTTGATGAACAAAACGACTTACGTATTTTAAACATGCTAACCTTTAGCCCGGTAAGCAAATTAAAAAAAAAACGCAATATGTAGGCTACACGAGAACGGAGACGTCGAGTAACCAAAACAAATGCGTTAAACAAATTCGTACACGTTATTTATCAATTTAACTCTAGAATTAAAGGATATACAACGAGAAACAACGTTTGACAACCTTTAAACAGTTTTAATAACTATCTCAAAAATTATGGCTCTGATGCAAACAACTGATGAGTTATCTACTTAAATATGATGAACAAAACGACTTACGTATTTTAAACATGCTAACCTTTAGCCAGGTAAGCAAATTAAAAAAAAAACGCAATATGTAGGCTACACGAGAACGGAGACGTCGAGTAACCAAAACAAATGCGTTAAACAAATTCGTACACGTTATTTATCAATTTAACTCTAGAATTAAAGTATATACAACGAGAAACAACGTTTGACAACCTTTAAACAGTTTTAATAACTATCTCAAAAATTGTCGCTCTGATGCAAACAACTGCTGAGTTATCTACTCAAATTTGTTGAACAAAACGACTTACGTATTTTAAACATGCTAACCTTTAGCCCGGTAAGCAAATTAAAAAAAAAACGCAATATGTAGGCTACACGAGAACGGAGACGTCGAGTAACCAAAACAAATGCGTTAAACAAATTCGTACACGTTATTTATCAATTTAACTCTAGAATTAAAGGATATACAACGAGAAACAACGTTTGACAACCTTTAAACAGTTTTAATAACTATCTCAAAAATTATCGCTCTGATGCAAACAACTGATGAGTTATCTACTTAAATATGATGAACAAAACGACTTACGTATTTTAAACATGCTAACCTTTAGCCAGGTAAGCAAATTAAAAAAAAAAACGCAATATGTAGGCTACACGAGAACGGAGACGTCGAGTAACCAAAACAAATGCGTTAAACAAATTCGTACACGTTATTTATCAATTTAACTCTAGAATTAAAGGATATACAACGAGAAACAACGTTTGACAACCTTTAAACAGTTTTAATAACTATCTCAAAAATTATCGCTCTGATGCAAACAACTGATGAATTATCTACTTAAATATGATGAACAAAACGACTTACGTATTTTAAACATGCTAACCTTTAGCCCGGTAAGCAAATTAAAAAAAAACGCAATATGTAGGCTACACGAGAACGGAGACGTCGAGTAACCAAAACAAATGCGTTAAACAAATTCGTACACGTTATTTATCAATTTAACTCTAGAATTAAAGGATATACAACGAGAAACAACGTTTGACAACCTTTAAACAATTTTAATAACTATCTCAAAAATTGTCGCTCTCATGCAAACAACTGCTGAGTTATCTACTCAAATTTGTTGAACAAAACGACTTACGTATTTTAAACATGCTAACCTTTAGCCCGGTAAGCAAATTAAAAAAAAAAACGCAATATGTAGGCTACACGAGAACGGAGACGTCGAGTAACCAAAACAAATGCGTTAAACAAATTCGTACACGTTATTTATCAATTTAACTCTAGAATTAAAGGATATACAACGAGAAACAACGTTTGACAACCTTTAAACAGTTTTAATAACTATCTCAAAAATTATCGCTCTGATGCAAACAACTGATGAGTTATCTACTTAAATATGATGAACAAAACGACTTACGTATTTTAAACATGCTAACCTTTAGCCAGGTAAGCAAATTAAAAAAAAAACGCAATATGTAGGCTACACGAGAACGGAGACGTCGAGTAACCAAAACAAATGCGTTAAACAAATTCGTACACGTTATTTATCAATTTAACTCTAGAATTAAAGGATATACAACGAGAAACAACGTTTGACAACCTTTAAACAGTTTTAATAACTATCTCAAAAATTATCGCTCTGATGCAAACAACTGATGAGTTATCTACTTAAATATGATGAACAAAACGACTTACGTATTTTAAACATGCTAACCTTTAGCCAGGTAAGCAAATTAAAAAAAAAACGCAATATGTAGGCTACACGAGAACGGAGACGTCGAGTAACCAAAACAAATGCGTTAAACAAATTCGTACACGTTATTTATCAATTTAACTCTAGAATTAAAGGATATACAACGAGAAACAACGTTTGACAACCTTTAAACAGTTTTAATAACTATCTCAAAAATTATCGCTCTGATGCAAACAACTGATGAATTATCTACTTAAATATGATGAACAAAACGACTTACGTATTTTAAACATGCTAACCTTTAGCCCGGTAAGCAAATTAAAAAAAAACGCAATATGTAGGCTACACGAGAACGGAGACGTCGAGTAACCAAAACAAATGCGTTAAACAAATTCGTACACGTTATTTATCAATTTAACTCTAGAATTAAAGGATATACAACGAGAAACAACGTTTGACAACCTTTAAACAATTTTAATAACTATCTCAAAAATTGTCGCTCTCATGCAAACAACTGCTGAGTTATCTACTCAAATTTGTTGAACAAAACGACTTACGTATTTTAAACATGCTAACCTTTAGCCCGGTAAGCAAATTAAAAAAAAAAACGCAATATGTAGGCTACACGAGAACGGAGACGTCGAGTAACCAAAACA
This sequence comes from Eurosta solidaginis, assembly GCF_040869045.1. Taxonomy (NCBI): domain Eukaryota; kingdom Metazoa; phylum Arthropoda; class Insecta; order Diptera; family Tephritidae; genus Eurosta; species Eurosta solidaginis. The sequence goes on from NW_027136948.1 coordinate 50,294, forward strand.
AATGCGTTAAACAAATTCGTACACGTTATTTATCAATTTAACTCTAGAATTAAAGGATATACAACGAGAAACAACGTTTGACAACCTTTAAACAGTTTTAATAACTATCTCAAAAATTATCGCTCTGATGCAAACAACTGATGAGTTATCTACTTAAATATGATGAACAAAACGACTTACGTATTTTAAACATGCTAACCTTTAGCCAGGTAAGCAAATTAAAAAAAAAACGCAATATGTAGGCTACACGAGAACGGAGACGTCGAGTAACCAAAACAAATGCGTTAAACAAATTCGTACACGTTATTTATCAATTTAACTCTAGAATTAAAGGATATACAACGAGAAACAACGTTTGACAACCTTTAAACAGTTTTAATAACTATCTCAAAAATTATCGCTCTGATGCAAACAACTGATGAGTTATCTACTTAAATATGATGAACAAAACGACTTACGTATTTTAAACATGCTAACCTTTAGCCAGGTAAGCAAATTAAAAAAAAAACGCAATATGTAGGCTACACGAGAACGGAGACGTCGAGTAACCAAAACAAATGCGTTAAACAAATTCGTACACGTTATTTATCAATTTAACTCTAGAATTAAAGGATATACAACGAGAAACAACGTTTGACAACCTTTAAACAGTTTTAATAACTATCTCAAAAATTATCGCTCTGATGCAAACAACTGATGAGTTATCTACTTAAATATGATGAACAAAACGACTTACGTATTTTAAACATGCTAACCTTTAGCCAGGTAAGCAAATTAAAAAAAAAACGCAATATGTAGGCTACACGAGAACGGAGACGTCGAGTAACCAAAACAAATGCGTTAAACAAATTCGTACACGTTATTTATCAATTTAACTCTAGAATTAAAGGATATACAACGAGAAACAACGTTTGACAACCTTTAAACAGTTTTAATAACTATCTCAAAAATTATCGCTCTGATGCAAACAACTGATGAGTTATCTACTTAAATATGATGAACAAAACGACTTACGTATTTTAAGCATGCTAACCTTTAGCCCGGTAAGCAAATTAAAAAAAAAAACGCAATATGTAGGCTACACGAGAACGGAGACGTCGAGTAACCAAAACAAATGCGTTAAACAAATTCGTACACGTTATTTATCAATTTAACTCTAGAATTAAAGGATATACAACGAGAAACAACGTTTGACAACCTTTAAACAGTTTTAATAACTATCTCAAAAATTATCGCTCTGATGCAAACAACTGATGAGTTATCTACTTAAATATGATGAACAAAACGACTTACGTATTTTAAACATGCTAACCTTTAGCCAGGTAAGCAAATTAAAAAAAAAACGCAATATGTAGGCTACACGAGAACGGAGACGTCGAGTAACCAAAACAAATTCGTTAAACAAATTCGTACACGTTATTTATCAATTTAACTCTAGAATTAAAGGATATACAACGAGAAACAACGTTTGACAACCTTTAAACAATTTTAATAACTATCTCAAAAATTGTCGCTCTGATGCAAACAACTGCTGAGTTATCTACTCAAATTTGTTGAACAAAACGACTTACGTATTTTAAACATGCTAACCTTTAGCCCGGTAAGCAAATTAAAAAAAAACGCAATATGTAGGCTACACGAGAACGGAGACGTCGAGTAACCAAAACAAATGCGTTAAACAAATTCGTACACGTTATTTATCAATTTAACTCTAGAATTAAAGGATATACAACGAGAAACAACGTTTGACAACCTTTAAACAGTTTTAATAACTATCTCAAAAATTATCGCTCTGATGCAAACAACTGATGAGTTATCTACTTAAATTTGATGAACAAAACGACTTACGTATTTTAAACATGCTAACCTTTAGCCAGGTAAGCAAATTAAAAAAAAAACGCAATATGTAGGCTACACGAGAACGGAGACGTCGAGTAACCAAAACAAATGCGTTAAACAAATTCGTACACGTTATTTATCAATTTAACTCTAGAATTAAAGGATATACAACGAGAAACAACGTTTGACAACCTTTAAACAGTTTTAATAACTATCTCAAAAATTGTCGCTCTGATGCAAACAACTGATGAGTTATCTACTTAAATTTGATGAACAAAACGACTTACGTATTTTAAACATGCTAACCTTTAGCCCGGTAAGCAAATTAAAAAAAAAACGCAATATGTAGGCTACACGAGAACGGAGACGTCGAGTAACCAAAACAAATGCGTTAAACAAATGCGTACACGTTATTTATCAATTTAACTCTAGAATTAAAGGATATACAACGAGAAACAACGTTTGACAACCTTTAAACAATTTTAATAACTATCTCGAAAATTGTCGCTCTGATGCAAACAACTGCTGAGTTATCTACTCAAATTTGTTGAACAAAACGACTTACGTATTTTAAACATGCTAACCTTTAGCCCGGTAAGCAAATTAAAAAAAAAACGCAATATGTAGGCTACACGAGAACGGAGACGTCGAGTAACCAAAACAAATGCGTTAAACAAATTCGTACACGTTATTTATCAATTTAACTCTAGAATTAAAGGATATACAACGAGAAACAACGTTTGACAACCTTTAAACAGTTTTAATAACTATCTCAAAAATTATCGCTCTGATGCAAACAACTGATGAGTTATCTACTTAAATTTGATGAACAAAACGACTTACGTATTTTAAACATGCTAACCTTTAGCCCGGTAAGCAAATTAAAAAAAAAACGCAATATGTAGGCTACACGAGAACGGAGACGTCGAGTAACCAAAACAAATGCGTTAAACAAATTCGTACACGTTATTTATCAATTTAACTCTAGAATTAAAGGATATACAACGAGAAACAACGTTTGACAACCTTTAAACAGTTTTAATAACTATCTCAAAAATTATCGCTCTGATGCAAACAACTGATGAGTTATCTACTTAAATATGATGAACAAAACGACTTACGTATTTTAAACATGCTAACCTTTAGCCAGGTAAGCAAATTAAAAAAAAAAACGCAATATGTAGGCTACACGAGAACGGAGACGTCGAGTAACCAAAACAAATGCGTTAAACAAATTCGTACACGTTATTTATCAATTTAACTCTAGAATTAAAGGATATACAACGAGAAACAACGTTTGACAACCTTTAAACAGTTTTAATAACTATCTCAAAAATTATCGCTCTGATGCAAACAACTGATGAGTTATCTACTTAAATATGATGAACAAAACGACTTACGTATTTTAAACATGCTAACCTTTAGCCAGATAAGCAAATTAAAAAAAAAAACGCAATATGTAGGCTACACGAGAACGGAGACGTCGAGTAACCAAAACAAATGCGTTAAACAAATTCGTACACGTTATTTATCAATTTAACTCTAGAATTAAAGGATATACAACGAGAAACAACGTTTGACAACCTTTAAACAGTTTTAATAACTATCTCAAAAATTATCGCTCTGATGCAAACAACTGATGAGTTATCTACTTAAATATGATGAACAAAACGACTTACGTATTTTAAACATGCTAACCTTTAGACAGGTAAGCAAATTAAAAAAAAAACGCAATATGTAGGCTACACGAGAACGGAGACGTCGAGTAACCAAAACAAATGCGTTAAACAAATTCGTACACGTTATTTATCAATTTAACTCTAGAATTAAAGGATATACAACGAGAAACAACGTTTGACAACCTTTAAACAGTTTTAATAACTATCTCAAAAATTGTCGCTCTGATGCAAACAACTGCTGAGTTATCTACTCAAATTTGTTGAACAAAACGACTTACGTATTTTAAACATGCTAACCTTTAGCCCGGTAAGCAAATTAAAAAAAAAACGCAATATGTAGGCTACACGAGAACGGAGACGTCGAGTAACCAAAACAAATGCGTTAAACAAATTCGTACACGTTATTTATCAATTTAACTCTAGAATTAAATGATATACAACGAGAAACAACGTTTGACAACCTTTAAACAGTTTTAATAACTATCTCAAAAATTATCGCTCTGATGCAAACAACTGATGAGTTATCTACTTAAATATGATGAACAAAACGACTTACGTATTTTAAACATGCTAACCTTTAGCCAGGTAAGCAAATTAAAAAAAAAACGCAATATGTAGGCTACACGAGAACGGAGACGTCGAGTAACCAAAACAAATGCGTTAAACAAATTCGTACACGTTATTTATCAATTTAACTCTAGAATTAAAGAATATACAACGAGAAACAACGTTTGACAACCTTTAAACAATTTTAATAACTATCTCAAAAATTGTCGCTCTGATGCAAACAACTGCTGAGTTATCTACTCAAATTTGTTGAACAAAACGACTTACGTATTTTAAACATGCTAACCTTTAGCCCGGTAAGCAAATTAAAAAAAAAAACGCAATATGTAGGCTACACGAGAACGGAGACGTCGAGTAACCAAAACAAATGCGTTAAACAAATTCGTACACGTTATTTATCAATTTAACTCTAGAATTAAAGGATATACAACGAGAAACAACGTTTGACAACCTTTAAACAGTTTTAATAACTATCTCAAAAATTGTCGCTCTGATGCAAACAACTGATGAGTTATCTACTTAAATTTGATGAACAAAACGACTTACGTATTTTAAACATGCTAACCTTTAGCCCGGTAAGCAAATTAAAAAAAAAACGCAATATGTAGGCTACACGAGAACGGAGACGTCGAGTAACCAAAACAAATGCGTTAAACAAATTCGTACACGTTATTTATCAATTTAACTCTAGAATTAAAGGATATACAACGAGAAACAACGTTTGACAACCTTTAAACAGTTTTAATAACTATCTCAAAAATTATCGCTCTGATGCAAACAACTGATGAGTTATATACTTAAATATGATGAACAAAACGACTTACGTATTTTAAGCATGCTAACCTTTAGCCCGGTAAGCAAATTAAAAAAAAAACGCAATATGTAGGCTACACGAGAACGGAGACGTCGAGTAACCAAAACAAATGCGTTAAACAAATTCGTACACGTTATTTATCAATTTAACTCTAGAATTAAAGGATATACAACGAGAAACAACGTTTGACAACCTTTAAACAATTTTAATAACTATCTCAAAAATTATCGCTCTGATGCAAACAACTGATGAGTTATCTACTTAAATTTGATGAACAAAACGACTTACGTATTTTAAACATGCTAACCTTTAGCCCTGTAAGCAAATTAAAAAAAAAACGCAATATGTAGGCTACACGAGAACGGAGACGTCGAGTAACCAAAACAAATGCGTTAAACAAATTCGTACACGTTATTTATCAATTTAACTCTAGAATTAAAGGATATACAACGAGAAACAACGTTTGACAACCTTTAAACAATTTTAAAAACTATCTCAAAAATTATCGCTCTGATGCAAACAACTGATGAGTTATCTACTTAAATTTGATGAACAAAACGACTTACGTATTTTAAACATGCTAACCTTTAGCCCGGTAAGCAAATTAAAAAAAAAACGCAATATGTAGGCTACACGAGAACGGAGACGTCGAGTAACCAAAACAAATACGTTAAACAAATTCGTACACGTTATTTATCAATTTAACTCTAGGATTAAAGGATATACAACGAGAAACAACGTTTGACAACCTTTAAACAGTTTTAATAACTATCTCAAAAATTATCGCTCTGATGCAAACAACTGATGAGTTATCTACTTAAATATGATGAACAAAACGACTTACGTATTTTAAACATGCCAACCTTTAGCCCGGTAAGCAAATTAAAAAAAAAACGCAATATGTAGGCTACACGAGAACGGAGACGTCGAGTAACCAAAACAAATGCGTTAAACAAATTCGTACACGTTATTTATCAATTTAACTCTAGAATTAAAGGATATACAACGAGAAACAACGTTTGACAACCTTTAAACAGTTTTAATAACTATCTCAAAAATTGACGCTCTGATGCAAACAACTGATGAGTTATCTACTTAAATTTGATGAACAAAACGACCTACGTATTTTAAACATGCTAACCTTTAGCCCGGTAAGCAAATTAAAAAAAAAACGCAATATGTAGGCTACACGAGAACGGAGACGTCGAGTAACCAAAACAAATGCGTTAAACAAATTCGTACACGTTATTTATCAATTTAACTCTAGAATTAAAGGATATACAACGAGAAACAACGTTTGACAACCTTTAAACAGTTTTAATAACTATCTCAAAAATTATCGCTCTGATGCAAACAACTGATGAGTTATCTACTTAAATATGATGAACAAAACGACTTACGTATTTTAAACATGCTAACCTTTAGCCCGGTAAGCAAATTAAAAAAAAAACGCAATATGTAGGCTACACGAGAACGGAGACGTCGAGTAACCAAAACAAATGCGTTAAACAAATTCGTACACGTTATTTATCAATTTAACTCTAGAATTAAAGGATATACAACGAGAAACAACGTTTGACAACCTTTAAACAATTTTAATAACTATCTCAAAAATTGTCGCTCTCATGCAAACAACTGCTGAGTTATCTACTCAAATTTGTTGAACAAAACGACTTACGTATTTTAAACATGCTAACCTTTAGCCCGGTAAGCAAATTAAAAAAAAAACGCAATATGTAGGCTACACGAGAACGGAGACGTCGAGTAACCAAAACAAATGCGTTAAACAAATTCGTACACGTTATTTATCAATTTAACTCTAGAATTAAAGGATATACAACGAGAAACAACGTTTGACAACCTTTAAACAGTTTTAATAACTATCTCAAAAATTATCGCTCTGATGCAAACAACTGATGAGTTATCTACTTAAATATGATGAACAAAACGACTTACGTATTTTAAACATGCTAACCTTTAGCCAGGTAAGCAAATTAAAAAAAAAACGCAATATGTAGGCTACACGAGAACGGAGACGTCGAGTAACCAAAACAAATGCGTTAAACAAATTCGTACACGTTATTTATCAATTTAAATCTAGAATTAAAGGATATACAACGAGAAACAACGTTTGACAACCTTTAAACAGTTTTAATAACTATCTCAAAAATTATCGCTCTGATGCAAACAACTGATGAGTTATCTACTTAAATATGATGAACAAAACGACTTACGTATTTTAAACATGCTAACCTTTAGCCAGTTAAGCAAATTAAAAAAAAAACGCAATATGTAGGCTACACGAGAACGGAGACGTCGAGTAACCAAAACAAATGCGTTAAACAAATTCGTACACGTTATTTATCAATTTAACTCTAGAATTAAAGGATATACAACGAGAAACAACGTTTGACAACCTTTAAACAGTTTTAATAACTATCTCAAAAATTATCGCTCTGATGCAAACAACTGATGAGTTATCTACTTAAATATGATGAACAAAACGACTTACGTATTTTAAACATGCTAACCTTTAGCCAGGTAAGCAAATTAAAAAAAAAACGCAATATGTAGGCTACACGAGAACGGAGACGTCGAGTAACCAAAACAAATGCGTTAAACAAATTCGTACACGTTATTTATCAATTTAACTCTAGAATTAAAGGATATACAACGAGAAACAACGTTTGACAACCTTTAAACAGTTTTAATAACTATCTCAAAAATTATCGCTCTGATGCAAACAACTGATGAGTTATCTTCTTAAATATGATGAACAAAACGACTTACGTATTTTAAGCATGCTAACCTTTAGCCCGGTAAGCAAATTAAAAAAAAAACGCAATATGTAGGCTACACGAGAACGGAGACGTCGAGTAACCAAAACAAATGCGTTAAACAAATTCGTACACGTTATTTATCAATTTAACTCTAGAATTAAAGGATATACAACGAGAAACAACGTTTGACAACCTTTAAACAGTTTTAATAACTATCTCAAAAATTATCGCTCTGATGCAAACAACTGATGAGTTATCTACTTAAATATGATGAACAAAACGACTTACGTATTTTAAACATGCTAACCTTTAGACAGGTAAGCAAATTAAAAAAAAAACGCAATATGTAGGCTACACGAGAACGGAGACGTCGAGTAACCAAAACAAATGCGTTAAACAAATTCGTACACGTTATTTATCAATTTAACTCTAGAATTAAAGGATATACAACGAGAAACAACGTTTGACAACCTTTAAACAGTTTTAATAACTATCTCAAAAATTGTCGCTCTGATGCAAACAACTGCTGAGTTATCTACTCAAATTTGTTGAACAAAACGACTTACGTATTTTAAACATGCTAACCTTTAGCCCGGTAAGCAAATTAAAAAAAAAACGCAATATGTAGGCTACACGAGAACGGAGACGTCGAGTAACCAAAACAAATGCGTTAAACAAATTCGTACACGTTATTTATCAATTTAACTCTAGAATTAAATGATATACAACGAGAAACAACGTTTGACAACCTTTAAACAGTTTTAATAACTATCTCAAAAATTATCGCTCTGATGCAAACAACTGATGAGTTATCTACTTAAATATGATGAACAAAACGACTTACGTATTTTAAACATGCTAACCTTTAGCCAGGTAAGCAAATTAAAAAAAAAACGCAATATGTAGGCTACACGAGAACGGAGACGTCGAGTAACCAAAACAAATGCGTTAAACAAATTCGTACACGTTATTTATCAATTTAACTCTAGAATTAAAGAATATACAACGAGAAACAACGTTTGACAACCTTTAAACAATTTTAATAACTATCTCAAAAATTGTCGCTCTGATGCAAACAACTGCTGAGTTATCTACTCAAATTTGTTGAACAAAACGACTTACGTATTTTAAACATGCTAACCTTTAGCCCGGTAAGCAAATTAAAAAAAAAAACGCAATATGTAGGCTACACGAGAACGGAGACGTCGAGTAACCAAAACAAATGCGTTAAACAAATTCGTACACGTTATTTATCAATTTAACTCTAGAATTAAAGGATATACAACGAGAAACAACGTTTGACAACCTTTAAACAGTTTTAATAACTATCTCAAAAATTGTCGCTCTGATGCAAACAACTGATGAGTTATCTACTTAAATTTGATGAACAAAACGACTTACGTATTTTAAACATGCTAACCTTTAGCCCGGTAAGCAAATTAAAAAAAAAACGCAATATGTAGGCTACACGAGAACGGAGACGTCGAGTAACCAAAACAAATGCGTTAAACAAATTCGTACACGTTATTTATCAATTTAACTCTAGAATTAAAGGATATACAACGAGAAACAACGTTTGACAACCTTTAAACAGTTTTAATAACTATCTCAAAAATTATCGCTCTGATGCAAACAACTGATGAGTTATATACTTAAATATGATGAACAAAACGACTTACGTATTTTAAGCATGCTAACCTTTAGCCCGGTAAGCAAATTAAAAAAAAAACGCAATATGTAGGCTACACGAGAACGGAGACGTCGAGTAACCAAAACAAATGCGTTAAACAAATTCGTACACGTTATTTATCAATTTAACTCTAGAATTAAAGGATATACAACGAGAAACAACGTTTGACAACCTTTAAACAATTTTAATAACTATCTCAAAAATTATCGCTCTGATGCAAACAACTGATGAGTTATCTACTTAAATTTGATGAACAAAACGACTTACGTATTTTAAACATGCTAACCTTTAGCCCTGTAAGCAAATTAAAAAAAAAACGCAATATGTAGGCTACACGAGAACGGAGACGTCGAGTAACCAAAACAAATGCGTTAAACAAATTCGTACACGTTATTTATCAATTTAACTCTAGAATTAAAGGATATACAACGAGAAACAACGTTTGACAACCTTTAAACAATTTTAAAAACTATCTCAAAAATTATCGCTCTGATGCAAACAACTGATGAGTTATCTACTTAAATTTAATGAACAAAACGACTTACGTATTTTAAACATGCTAACCTTTAGCCCGGTAAGCAAATTAAAAAAAAAACGCAATATGTAGGCTACACGAGAACGGAGACGTCGAGTAACCAAAACAAATACGTTAAACAAATTCGTACACGTTATTTATCAATTTAACTCTAGGATTAAAGGATATACAACGAGAAACAACGTTTGACAACCTTTAAACAGTTTTAATAACTATCTCAAAAATTATCGCTCTGATGCAAACAACTGATGAGTTATCTACTTAAATATGATGAACAAAACGACTTACGTATTTTAAACATGCCAACCTTTAGCCCGGTAAGCAAATTAAAAAAAAAACGCAATATGTAGGCTACACGAGAACGGAGACGTCGAGTAACCAAAACAAATGCGTTAAACAAATTCGTACACGTTATTTATCAATTTAACTCTAGAATTAAAGGATATACAACGAGAAACAACGTTTGACAACCTTTAAACAGTTTTAATAACTATCTCAAAAATTGACGCTCTGATGCAAACAACTGATGAGTTATCTACTTAAATTTGATGAACAAAACGACCTACGTATTTTAAACATGCTAACCTTTAGCCCGGTAAGCAAATTAAAAAAAAAACGCAATATGTAGGCTACACGAGAACGGAGACGTCGAGTAACCAAAACAAATGCGTTAAACAAATTCGTACACGTTATTTATCAATTTAACTCTAGAATTAAAGGATATACAACGAGAAACAACGTTTGACAACCTTTAAACAGTTTTAATAACTATCTCAAAAATTATCGCTCTGATGCAAACAACTGATGAGTTATCTACTTAAATATGATGAACAAAACGACTTACGTATTTTAAACATGCTAACCTTTAGCCCGGTAAGCAAATTAAAAAAAAAACGCAATATGTAGGCTACACGAGAACGGAGACGTCGAGTAACCAAAACAAATGCGTTAAACAAATTCGTACACGTTATTTATCAATTTAACTCTAGAATTAAAGGATATACAACGAGAAACAACGTTTGACAACCTTTAAACAATTTTAATAACTATCTCAAAAATTGTCGCTCTCATGCAAACAACTGCTGAGTTATCTACTCAAATTTGTTGAACAAAACGACTTACGTATTTTAAACATGCTAACCTTTAGCCCGGTAAGCAAATTTAAAAAAAAACGCAATATGTAGGCTACACGAGAACGGAGACGTCGAGTAACCAAAACAAATGCGTTAAACAAATTCGTACACGTTATTTATCAATTTAACTCTAGAATTAAAGGATATACAACGAGAAACAACGTTTGACAACCTTTAAACAGTTTTAATAACTATCTCAAAAATTATCGCTCTGATGCAAACAACTGATGAGTTATCTACTTAAATATGATGAACAAAACGACTTACGTATTTTAAACATGCTAACCTTTAGCCAGGTAAGCAAATTAAAAAAAAAACGCAATATGTAGGCTACACGAGAACGGAGACGTCGAGTAACCAAAACAAATGCGTTAAACAAATTCGTACACGTTATTTATCAATTTAAATCTAGAATTAAAGGATATACAACGAGAAACAACGTTTGACAACCTTTAAACAGTTTTAATAACTATCTCAAAAATTATCGCTCTGATGCAAACAACTGATGAGTTATCTACTTAAATATGATGAACAAAACGACTTACGTATTTTAAACATGCTAACCTTTAGCCAGTTAAGCAAATTAAAAAAAAAACGCAATATGTAGGCTACACGAGAACGGAGACGTCGAGTAACCAAAACAAATGCGTTAAACAAATTCGTACACGTTATTTATCAATTTAACTCTAGAATTAAAGGATATACAACGAGAAACAACGTTTGACAACCTTTAAACAGTTTTAATAACTATCTCAAAAATTATCGCTCTGATGCAAACAACTGATGAGTTATCTACTTAAATATGATGAACAAAACGACTTACGTATTTTAAACATGCTAACCTTTAGCCAGGTAAGCAAATTAAAAAAAAAAACGCAATATGTAGGCTACACGAGAACGGAGACGTCGAGTAACCAAAACAAATGCGTTAAACAAATTCGTACACGTTATTTATCAATTTAACTCTAGAATTAAAGGATATACAACGAGAAACAACGTTTGACAACCTTTAAACAGTTTTAATAACTATCTCAAAAATTATCGCTCTGATGCAAACAACTGATGAGTTATCTTCTTAAATATGATGAACAAAACGACTTACGTATTTTAAGCATGCTAACCTTTAGCCCGGTAAGCAAATTAAAAAAAAAACGCAATATGTAGGCTACACGAGAACGGAGACGTCGAGTAACCAAAACAAATGCGTTAAACAAATTCGTACACGTTATTTATCAATTTAACTCTAGAATTAAAGGATATACAACGAGAAACAACGTTTGACAACCTTTAAACAGTTTTAATAACTATCTCAAAAATTATCGCTCTGATGCAAACAACTGATGAGTTATCTACTTAAATATAATGAACAAAACGACTTACGTATTTTAAACATGCTAACCTTTAGCCAGGTAAGCAAATTAAAAAAAAAACGCAATATGTAGGCTACACGAGAACGGAGACGTCGAGTAACCAAAACAAATGCGTTAAACAAATTCGTACACGTTATTTATCAATTTAACTCTAGAATTAAAGGATATACAACGAGAAACAACGTTTGACAACCTTTAAACAATTTTAATAACTATCTCAAAAATTGTCGCTCTGATGCAAACAACTGCTGAGTTATCTACTCAAATTTGTTGAACAAAACGACTTACGTATTTTAAACATGCTAACCTTTAGCCCGGTAAGCAAATTAAAAAAAAACGCAATATGTAGGCTACACGAGAACGGAGACGTCGAGTAACCAAAACAAATGCGTTAAACAAATTCGTACACGTTATTTATCAATTTAACTCTAGAATTAAAGGATATACAACGAGAAACAACGTTTGACAACCTTTAAACAGTTTTAATAACTATCTCAAAAATTATCGCTCTGATGCAAACAACTGATGAGTTATCTACTTAAATTTGATGAACAAAACGACTTACGTATTTTAAACATGCTAACCTTTAGCCAGGTAAGCAAATTAAAAAAAAAACGCAATATGTAGGCTACACGAGAACGGAGACGTCGAGTAACCAAAACAAATGCGTTAAACAAATTCGTACACGTTATTTATCAATTTAACTCTAGAATTAAAGGATATACAACGAGAAACAACGTTTGACAACCTTTAAACAGTTTTAATAACTATCTCAAAAATTGTCGCTCTGATGCAAACAACTGATGAGTTATCTACTTAAATTTGATGAACAAAACGACTTACGTATTTTAAACATGCTAACCTTTAGCCCGGTAAGCAAATTAAAAAAAAAAACGCAATATGTAGGCTACACGAGAACGGAGACGTCGAGTAACCAAAACAAATGCGTTAAACAAATTCGTACACGTTATTTATCAATTTAACTCTAGAATTAAAGGATATACAACGAGAAACAACGTTTGACAACCTTTAAACAATTTTAATAACTATCTCAAAAATTGTCGCTCTGATGCAAACAACTGCTGAGTTATCTACTCAAATTTGTTGAACAAAACGACTTACGTATTTTAAACATGCTAACCTTTAGCCCGGTAAGCAAATTAAAAAAAAACGCAATATGTAGGCTACACGAGAACGGAGACGTCGAGTAACCAAAACAAATGCGTTAAACAAATTCGTACACGTTATTTATCAATTTAACTCTAGAATTAAAGGATATACAACGAGAAACAACGTTTGACAACCTTTAAACAGTTTTAATAACTATCTCAAAAATTATCGCTCTGATGCAAACAACTGATGAGTTATCTACTTAAATTTGATGAACAAAACGACTTACGTATTTTAAACATGCTAACCTTTAGCCCGGTAAGCAAATTAAAAAAAAAACGCAATATGTAGGCTACACGAGAACGGAGACGTCGAGTAACCAAAACAAATGCGTTAAACAAATTCGTACACGTTATTTATCAATTTAACTCTAGAATTAAAGGATATACAACGAGAAACAACGTTTGACAACCTTTAAACAGTTTTAATAACTATCTCAAAAATTATCGCTCTGATGCAAACAACTGATGAGTTATCTACTTAAATATGATGAACAAAACGACTTACGTATTTTAAACATGCTAACCTTTAGCCAGGTAAGCAAATTAAAAAAAAAACGCAATATGTAGGCTACACGAGAACGGAGACGTCGAGTAACCAAAACAAATGCGTTAAACAAATTCGTACACGTTATTTATCAATTTAACTCTAGAATTAAAGGATATACAACGAGAAACAACGTTTGACAACCTTTAAACAGTTTTAATAACTATCTCAAAAATTATCGCTCTGATGCAAACAACTGATGAGTTATCTACTTAAATATGATGAACAAAACGACTTACGTATTTTAAACATGCTAACCTTTAGCCAGGTAAGCAAATTAAAAAAAAAACGCAATATGTAGGCTACACGAGAACGGAGACGTCGAGTAACCAAAACAAATGCGTTAAACAAATTCGTACACGTTATTTATCAATTTAACTCTAGAATTAAAGGATATACAACGAGAAACAACGTTTGACAACCTTTAAACAGTTTTAATAACTATCTCAAAAATTATCGCTCTGATGCAAACAACTGATGAGTTATCTACTTAAATATGATGAACAAAACGACTTACGTATTTTAAACATGCTAACCTTTAGACAGGTAAGCAAATTAAAAAAAAAACGCAATATGTAGGCTACACGAGAACGGAGACGTCGAGTAACCAAAACAAATGCGTTAAACAAATTCGTACACGTTATTTATCTATTTAACTCTAGAATTAAAGGATATACAACGAGAAACAACGTTTGACAACCTTTAAACAGTTTTAATAACTATCTCAAAAATTGTCGCTCTGATGCAAACAACTGCTGAGTTATCTACTCAAATTTGTTGAACAAAACGACTTACGTATTTTAAACATGCTAACCTTTAGCCCGGTAAGCAAATTAAAAAAAAAACGCAATATGTAGGCTACACGAGAACGGAGACGTCGAGTAACCAAAACAAATGCGTTAAACAAATTCGTACACGTTATTTATCAATTTAACTCTAGAATTAAAGGATATACAACGAGAAACAACGTTTGACAACCTTTAAACAGTTTTAATAACTATCTCAAAAATTATCGCTCTGATGCAAACAACTGATGAGTTATCTACTTAAATATGATGAACAAAACGACTTACGTATTTTAAACATGCTAACCTTTAGCCAGGTAAGCAAATTAAAAAAAAACGCAATATGTAGGCTACACGAGAACGGAGACGTCGAGTAACCAAAACAAATGCGTTAAACAAATTCGTACACGTTATTTATCAATTTAACTCTAGAATTAAAGGATATACAACGAGAAACAACGTTTGACAACCTTTAAACAATTTTAATAACTATCTCAAAAATTGTCGCTCTGATGCAAACAACTGCTGAGTTATCTACTCAAATTTGTTGAACAAAACGACTTACGTATTTTAAACATGCTAACCTTTAGCCCGGTAAGCAAATTAAAAAAAAAAACGCAATATGTAGGCTACACGAGAACGGAGACGTCGAGTAACCAAAACAAATGCGTTAAACAAATTCGTACACGTTATTTATCAATTTAACTCTAGAATTAAAGGATATACAACGAGAAACAACGTTTGACAACCTTTAAACAGTTTTAATAACTATCTCAAAAATTGTCGCTCTGATGCAAACAACTGATGAGTTATCTACTTAAATTTGATGAACAAAACGACTTACGTATTTTAAACATGCTAACCTTTAGCCCGGTAAGCAAATTAAAAAAAAACGCAATATGTAGGCTACACGAGAACGGAGACGTCGAGTAACCAAAACAAATGCGTTAAACAAATTCGTACACGTTATTTATCAATTTAACTCTAGAATTAAAGGATATACAACGAGAAACAACGTTTGACAACCTTTAAACAGTTTTAATAACTATCTCAAAAATTATCGCTCTGATGCAAACAACTGATGAGTTATCTACTTAAATATGATGAACAAAACGACTTACGTATTTTAAGCATGCTAACCTTTAGCCCGGTAAGCAAATTAAAAAAAAAAACGCAATATGTAGGCTACACGAGAACGGAGACGTCGAGTAACCAAAACAAATGCGTTAAACAAATTCGTACACGTTATTTATCAATTTAACTCTAGAATTAAAGGATATACACCGAGAAACAACGTTTGACAACCTTTAAACAATTTTAATAACTATCTCAAAAATTATCGCTCTGATGCAAACAACTGATGAGTTATCTACTTAAATTTGATGAACAAAACGACTTACGTATTTTAAACATGCTAACCTTTAGCCCGGTAAGCAAATTAAAAAAAAACGCAATATGTAGGCTACACGAGAACGGAGACGTCGAGTAACCAAAACAAATGCGTTAAACAAATTCGTAAACGTTATTTATCAATTTAACTCTAGAATTAAAGGATATACAACGAGAAACAACGTTTGACAACCTTTAAACAATTTTAAAAACTATCTCAAAAATTATCGCTCTGATGCAAACAACTGATGAGTTATCTACTTAAATTTGATGAACAAAACGACTTACGTATTTTAAACATGCTAACCTTTAGCCCGGTAAGCAAATTAAAAAAAAAACGCAATATGTAGGCTACACGAGAACGGAGACGTCGAGTAACCAAAACAAATACGTTAAACAAATTCGTACACGTTATTTATCAATTTAACTCTAGGATTAAAAGATATACAACGAGAAACAACGTTTGACAACCTTTAAACAGTTTTAATAACTATCTCAAAAATTATCGCTCTGATGCAAACAACTGATGAGTTATCTACTTAAGTATGATGAACAAAACGACTTACGTATTTTAAACATGCTAACCTTTAGCCCGGTAAGCAAATTAAAAAAAAAACGCAATATGTAGGCTACACGAGAACGGAGACGTCGAGTAACCAAAACAAATGCGTTAAACAAATTCGTACACGTTATTTATCAATTTAACTCTAGAATTAAAGGATATACAACGAGAAACAACGTTTGACAACCTTTAAACAGTTTTAATAACTATCTCAAAAATTGTCGCTCTGATGCAAACAACTGATGAGTTATCTACTTAAATTTGATGAACAAAACGACTTACGTATTTTAAACATGCTAACCTTTAGCCCGGTAAGCAAATTAAAAAAAAAAACGCAATATGTAGGCTACACGAGAACGGAGACGTCGAGTAACCAAAACAAATGCGTTAAACAAATTCGTACACGTTATTTATCAATTTAACTCTAGAATTAAAGGATATACAACGAGAAACAACGTTTGACAACCTTTAAACAGTTTTAATAACTATCTCAAAAATTATCGCTCTGATGCAAACAACTGATGAGTTATCTACTTAAATATGATGAACAAAACGACTTACGTATTTTAAACATGCTAACCTTTAGCCAGGTAAGCAAATTAAAAAAGAAAACGCAATATGTAGGCTACACGAGAACGGAGACGTCGAGTAACCAAAACAAATGCGTTAAACAAATTCGTACACGTTATTTATCAATTTAACTCTAGAATTAAAGTATATACAACGAGAAACAACGTTTGACAACCTTTAAACAGTTTTAATAACTATCTCAAAAATTGTCGCTCTGATGCAAACAACTGCTGAGTTATCTACTCAAATTTGTTGAACAAAACGACTTACGTATTTTAAACATGCTAACCTTTAGCCCGGTAAGCAATTTAAAAAAAAAACGCAATATGTAGGCTACACGAGAACGGAGACGTCGAGTAACCAAAACAAATGCGTTAAACAAATTCGTACACGTTATTTATCAATTTAACTCTAGAATTAAAGGATATACAACGAGAAACAACGTTTGACAACCTTTAAACAGTTTTAATAACTATCTCAAAAATTATCGCTCTGATGCAAACAACTGATGAGTTATCTACTTAAATATGATGAACAAAACGACTTACGTATTTTAAACATGCTAACCTTTAGCCAGGTAAGCAAATTAAAAAAAAAAACGCAATATGTAGGCTACACGAGAACGGAGACGTCGAGTAACCAAAACAAATGCGTTAAACAAATTCGTACACGTTATTTATCAATTTAACTCTAGAATTAAAGGATATACAACGAGAAACAACGTTTGACAACCTTTAAACAGTTTTAATAACTATCTCAAAAATTATCGCTCTGATGCAAACAACTGATGAGTTATCTACTTAAATATGATGAACAAAACGACTTACGTATTTTAAACATGCTAACCTTTAGCCCGGTAAGCAAATTAAAAAAAAAACGCAATATGTAGGCTACACGAGAACGGAGACGTCGAGTAACCAAAACAAATGCGTTAAACAAATTCGTACACGTTATTTATCAATTTAACTCTAGAATTAAAGGATATACAACGAGAAACAACGTTTGACAACCTTTAAGCAATTTTAATAACTATCTCAAAAATTGTCGCTCTCATGCAAACAACTGCTGAGTTATCTACTCAAATTTGTTGAACAAAACGACTTACGTATTTTAAACATGCTAACCTTTAGCCCGGTAAGCAAATTAAAAAAAAAACGCAATATGTAGGCTACACGAGAACGGAGACGTCGAGTAACCAAAACAAATGCGTTAAACAAATTCGTACACGTTATTTATCAATTTAACTCTAGAATTAAAGGATATACAACGAGAAACAACGTTTGACAACCTTTAAACAGTTTTAATAACTATCTCAAAAATTATCGCTCTGATGCAAACAACTGATGAGTTATCTACTTAAATATGATGAACAAAACGACTTACGTATTTTAAACATGCTAACCTTTAGCCAGGTAAGCAAATTAAAAAAAAAACGCAATATGTACTACACGAGAACGGAGACGTCGAGTAACCAAAACAAATGCGTTAAACAAATTCGTACACGTTATTTATCAATTTAACTCTAGAATTAAAGGATATACAACGAGAAACAACGTTTGACAACCTTTAAACAGTTTTAATAACTATCTCAAAAATTATCGCTCTGATGCAAACAACTGATGAGTTATCTACTTAAATATGATGAACAAAACGACTTACGTATTTTAAACATGCTAACCTTTAGCCAGGTAAGCAAATTAAAAAAAAAACGCAATATGTAGGCTACACGAGAACGGAGACGTCGAGTAACCAAAACAAATGCGTTAAACAAATTCGTACACGTTATTTATCAATTTAACTCTAGAATTAAAGGATATACAACGAGAGACAACGTTTGACAACCTTTAAACAGTTTTAATAACTATCTCAAAAATTGTCGCTCTGATGCAAACAACTGATGAGTTATCTACTTAAATTTGATGAACAAAACGACTTACGTATTTTAAACATGCTAACCTTTAGCCCGGTAAGCAAATTAAAAAAAAAACGCAATATGTAGGCTACACGAGAACGGAGACGTCGAGTAACCAAAACAAATGCGTTAAACAAATTCGTACACGTTATTTATCAATTTAACTCTAGAATTAAAGGATATACAACGAGAAACAACGTTTGACAACCTTTAAACAGTTTTAATAACTATCTCAAAAATTATCGCTCTGATGCAAACAACTGATGAGTTATCTACTTAAATATGATGAACAAAACGACTTACGTATTTTAAACATGCTAACCTTTAGCCCGGTAAGCAAATTAAAAAAAAAAAGCAATATGTAGGCTACACGAGAACGGAGACGTCGAGTAACCAAAACAAATGCGTTAAACAAATTCGTACACGTTATTTATCAATTTAACTCTAGAATTAAAGGATATACAACGAGAAACAACGTTTGACAACCTTTAAACAGTTTTAATAACTATCTCAAAAATTATCGCTCTGATGCAAACAACTGATGAGTTATCTACTTAAATATGATGAACAAAACGACTTACGTATTTTAAACATGCTAACCTTTAGCCAGGTAAGCAAATTAAAAAAAAAACGCAATATGTAGGCTACACGAGAACGGAGACGTCGAGTAACCAAAACAAATGCGTTAAACAAATTCGTACACGTTATTTATCAATTTAACTCTAGAATTAAAGGATATACAACGAGAAACAACGTTTGACAACCTTTAAACAATTTTAATAACTATCTCAAAAATTGTCGCTCTGATGCAAACAACTGCTGAGTTATCTACTCAAATTTGTTGAACAAAACGACTTACGTATTTTAAACATGCTAACCTTTAGCCCGGTAAGCAAATTAAAAAAAAAACGCAATATGTAGGCTACACGAGAACGGAGACGTCGAGTAACCAAAACAAATGCGTTAAACAAATTCGTACACGTTATTTATCAATTTAACTCTAGAATTAAAGGATATACAACGAGAAACAACGTTTGACAACCTTTAAACAGTTTTAATAACTATCTCAAAAATTGTCGCTCTGATGCAAACAACTGATGAGTTATCTACTTAAATTTGATGAACAAAACGACTTACGTATTTTAAACATGCTAACCTTTAGCCCGGTAAGCAAATTAAAAAAAAAACGCAATATGTAGGCTACACGAGAACGGAGACGTCGAGTAACCAAAACAAATGCGTTAAACAAATTCGTACACGTTATTTATCAATTTAACTCTAGAATTAAAGGATATACAACGAGAAACAACGTTTGACAACCTTTAAACAGTTTTAATAACTATCTCAAAAATTATCGCTCTGATGCAAACAACTGATGAGTTATCTACTTAAATATGTTGAACAAAACGACTTACGTATTTTAAACATGCTAACCTTTAGCCAGGTAAGCAAATTAAAAAAAAAACGCAATATGTAGGCTACACGAGAACGGAGACGTCGAGTAACCAAAACAAATGCGTTAAACAAATTCGTACACGTTATTTATCAATTTAACTCTAGAATTAAAGGATATACAACGAGAAACAACGTTTGACAACCTTTAAACAATTTTAATAACTATCTCAAAAATTGTCGCTCTGATGCAAACAACTGCTGAGTTATCTACTCAAATTTGTTGAACAAAACGACTTACGTATTTTAAACATGCTAACCTTTAGCCCGGTAAGCAAATTAAAAAAAAACGCAAAATGTAGGCTACACGAGAACGGAGACGTCGAGTAACCAAAACAAATGCGTTAAACAAATTCGTACACGTTATTTATCAATTTAACTCTAGAATTAAAGGATATACAACGAGAAACAACGTTTGACAACCTTTAAACAGTTTTAATAACTATCTCAAAAATTATCGCTCTGATGCAAACAACTGATGAGTTATCTACTTAAATTTGATGAACAAAACGACTTACGTATTTTAAACATGCTAACCTTTAGCCAGGTAAGCAAATTAAAAAAAAAACGCAATATGTAGGCTACACGAGAACGGAGACGTCGAGTAACCAAAACAAATGCGTTAAACAAATTCGTACACGTTATTTATCAATTTAACTCTAGAATTAAAGGATATACAACGAGAAACAACGTTTGACAACCTTTAAACAGTTTTAATAACTATCTCAAAAATTGTCGCTCTGATGCAAACAACTGATGAGTTATCTTATTAAATTTGATGAACAAAACGACTTACGTATTTTAAACATGCTAACCTTTAGCCCGGTAAGCAAATTAAAAAAAAAACGCAATATGTGGGCTACACGAGAACGGAGACGTCGAGTAACCAAAACAAATGCGTTAAACAAATTCGTACACGTTATTTATCAATTTAACTCTAGAATTAAAGGATATACAACGAGAAACAACGTTTGACAACCTTTAAACAGTTTTAATAACTATCTCAAAAATTATCGCTCTGATGCAAACAACTGATGAGTTATCTACTTAAATATGATGAACAAAACGACTTACGTATTTTAAACATGCTAACCTTTAGCCAGGTAAGCAAATTAAAAAAAAACGCAATATGTAGGCTACACGAGAACGGAGACGTCGAGTAACCAAAACAAATGCGTTAAACAAATTCGTACACGTTATTTATCAATTTAACTCTAGAATTAAAGGATATACAACGTTTGACAACCTTTAAACAGTTTTAATAACTATCTCAAAAATTATCGCTCTGATGCAAACAACTGATGAGTTATCTACTTAAATTTGATGAACAAAACGACTTACGTATTTTAAACATGCTAACCTTTAGCCAGGTAAGCAAATTAAAAAAAAAACGCAATATGTAGGCTACACGAGAACGGAGACGTCGAGTAACCAAAACAAATGCGTTAAACAAATTCGTACACGTTATTTATCAATTTAACTCTAGAATTAAAGGATATACAACGAGAAACAACGTTTGACAACCTTTAAACAGTTTTAATAACTATCTCAAAAATTGTCGCTCTGATGCAAACAACTGATGAGTTATCTTATTAAATTTGATGAACAAAACGACTTACATATTTTAAACATGCTAACCTTTAGCCCGGTAAGCAAATTAAAAAAAAAACGCAATATGTAGGCTACACGAGAACGGAGACGTCGAGTAACCAAAACAAATGCGTTAAACAAATTCGTACACGTTATTTATCAATTTAACTCTAGAATTAAAGGATATACAACGAGAAACAACGTTTGACAACCTTTAAACAGTTTTAATAACTATCTCAAAAATTATCGCTCTGATGCAAACAACTGATGAGTTATCTACTTAAATATGATGAACAAAACGACTTACGTATTTTAAACATGCTAACCTTTAGCCAGGTAAGCAAATTAAAAAAAAAACGCAATATGTAGGCTACACGAGAACGGAGATGTCGAGTAACCAAAACAAATGCGTTAAACAAATTCGTACACGTTATTTATCAATTTAACTCTAGAATTAAAGGATATACAACGAGAAACAACGTTTGACAACCTTTAAACAGTTTTAATAACTATCTCAAAAATTATCGCTCTGATGCAAACAACTGATGAGTTATCTACTTAAATATGATGAACAAAACGACTTACGTATTTTAAACATGCTAACCTTTAGCCCGGTAAGCAAATTAAAAAAAAAAAGCAATATGTAGGCTACACGAGAACGGAGACGTCGAGTAACCAAAACAAATGCGTTAAACAAATTCGTACACGTTATTTATCAATTTAACTCTAGAATTAAAGGATATACAACGAGAAACAACGTTTGACAACCTTTAAACAGTTTTAATAACTATCTCAAAAATTATCGCTCTGATGCAAACAACTGATGAGTTATCTACTTAAATATGATGAACAAAACGACTTACGTATTTTAAACATGCTAACCTTTAGCCAGGTAAGCAAATTAAAAAAAAAACGCAATATGTAGGCTACACGAGAACGGAGACGTCGAGTAACCAAAACAAATGCGTTAAACAAATTCGTACACGTTATTTATCAATTTAACTCTAGAATTAAAGGATATACAACGAGAAACAACGTTTGACAACCTTTAAACAATTTTAATAACTATCTCAAAAATTGTCGCTCTGATGCAAACAACTGCTGAGTTATCTACTCAAATTTGTTGAACAAAACGACTTACGTATTTTAAACATGCTAACCTTTAGCCCGGTAAGCAAATTAA
The DNA here is from genome assembly GCF_040869045.1 of Eurosta solidaginis. NCBI lineage: Eukaryota > Metazoa > Arthropoda > Insecta > Diptera > Tephritidae > Eurosta > Eurosta solidaginis. Next base: position 73,860 of record NW_027136948.1, read on the forward strand.
AAAAAAAACGCAATATGTAGGCTACACGAGAACGGAGACGTCGAGTAACCAAAACAAATGCGTTAAACAAATTCGTACACGTTATTTATCAATTTAACTCTAGAATTAAAGGATATACAACGAGAAACAACGTTTGACAACCTTTAAACAGTTTTAATAACTATCTCAAAAATTGTCGCTCTGATGCAAACAACTGATGAGTTATCTACTTAAATTTGATGAACAAAACGACTTACGTATTTTAAATATGCTAACCTTTAGCCCGGTAAGCAAATTAAAAAAAAAAACGCAATATGTAGGCTACACGAGAACGGAGACGTCGAGTAACCAAAACAAATGCGTTAAACAAATTCGTACACGTTATTTATCAATTTAACTCTAGAATTAAAGGATATACAACGAGAAACAACGTTTGACAACCTTTAAACAGTTTTAATAACTATCTCAAAAATTATCGCTCTGATGCAAACAACTGATGAGTTATCTACTTAAATATGATGAACAAAACGACTTACGTATTTTAAACATGGTAACCTTTAGCCAGGTAAGCAAATTAAAAAAAAACGCAATATGTAGGCTACACGAGAACGGAGACGTCGAGTAACCAAAACAAATGCGTTAAACAAATTCGTACACGTTATTTATCAATTTAACTCTAGAATTAAAGGATATACAACGAGAAACAACGTTTGACAACCTTTAAACAATTTTAATAACTATCTCAAAAATTGTCGCTCTGATGCAAACAACTGCTGAGTTATCTACTCAAATTTGTTGAACAAAACGACTTACGTATTTTAAACATGCTAACCTTTAGCCCGGTAAGCAAATTAAAAAAAAACGCAATATGTAGGCTACACGAGAACGGAGACGTCGAGTAACCAAAACAAATGCGTTAAACAAATTCGTACACGTTATTTATCAATTTAACTCTAGATTTAAAGGATATACAACGAGAAACAACGTTTGACAACCTTTAAACAGTTTTAATAACTATCTCAAAAATTATCGCTCTGATGCAAACAACTGATGAGTTATCTACTTAAATTTGATGAACAAAACGACTTACGTATTTTAAACATGCTAACCTTTAGCCAGGTAAGCAAATTAAAAAAAAAAACGCAATATGTAGGCTACACGAGAACGGAGACGTCGAGTAACCAAAACAAATGCGTTAAACAAATTCGTACACGTTATTTATCAATTTAACTCTAGAATTAAAGGATATACAACGAGAAACAACGTTTGACAACCTTTAAACAGTTTTAATAACTATCTCAAAAATTGTCGCTCTGATGCAAACAACTGATGAGTTATCTTATTAAATTTGATGAACAAAACGACTTACGTATTTTAAACATGCTAACCTTTAGCCCGGTAAGCAAATTAAAAAAAAAACGCAATATGTAGGCTACACGAGAACGGAGACGTCGAGTAACCAAAACAAATGCGTTAAACAAATTCGTACACGTTATTTATCAATTTAACTCTAGAATTAAAGGATATACAACGAGAAACAACGTTTGACAACCTTTAAACAGTTTTAATAACTATCTCAAAAATTATCGCTCTGATGCAAACAACTGATGAGTTATCTACTTAAATATGATGAACAAAACGACTTACGTATTTTAAACATGCTAACCTTTAGCCAGGTAAGCAAATTAAAAAAAAACGCAATATGTAGGCTACACGAGAACGGAGACGTCGAGTAACCAAAACAAATGCGTTAAACAAATTCGTACACGTTATTTATCAATTTAACTCTAGAATTAAAGGATATACAACGTTTGACAACCTTTAAACAGTTTTAATAACTATCTCAAAAATTATCGCTCTGATGCAAACAACTGATGAGTTATCTACTTAAATTTGATGAACAAAACGACTTACGTATTTTAAACATGCTAACCTTTAGCCAGGTAAGCAAATTAAAAAAAAAACGCAATATGTAGGCTACACGAGAACGGAGACGTCGAGTAACCAAAACAAATGCGTTAAACAAATTCGTACACGTTATTTATCAATTTAACTCTAGAATTAAAGGATATACAACGAGAAACAACGTTTGACAACCTTTAAACAGTTTTAATAACTATCTCAAAAATTGTCGCTCTGATGCAAACAACTGATAAGTTATCTTATTAATTTTAATGAACAAAACGACTTACGTATTTTAAACATGCTAACCTTTAGCCCGGTAAGCAAATTAAAAAAAAAACGCAATATGTAGGCTACACGAGAACGGAGACGTCGAGTAACCAAAACAAATGCGTTAAACAAATTCGTACACGTTATTTATCAATTTAACTCTAGAATTAAAGGATGTACAACGAGAAACAACGTTTGACAACCTTTAAACAGTTTTAATAACTATCTCAAAAATTATCGCTCTGATGCAAACAACTGATGAGTTATCTACTTAAATATGATGAACAAAACGACTTACGTATTTTAAACATGCTAACCTTTAGCCAGGTAAGCAAATTAAAAAAAAAACGCAATATGTAGGCTACACGAGAACGGAGACGTCGAGTAACCAAAACAAATGCGTTAAACAAATTCGTACACGTTATTTATCAATTTAACTCTAGAATTAAAGGATATACAACGAGAAACAACGTTTGACAACCTTTAAACAGTTTTAATAACTATCTCAAAAATTATCGCTCTGATGCAAACAACTGATGAGTTATCTACTTAAATATGATGAACAAAACGACTTACGTATTTTAAACATGCTAACCTTTAGCCAGGTAAGCAAATTAAAAAAAAAACGCAATATGTAGGCTACACGAGAACGGAGACGTCGAGTAACCAAAACAAATGCGTTAAACAAATTCGTACACGTTATTTATCAATTTAACTCTAGAATTAAAGGATATACAACGAGAAACAACGTTTGACAACCTTTAAACAGTTTTAATAACTATCTCAAAAATTATCGCTCTGATGCAAACAACTGATGAGTTATCTACTTAAATATGATGAACAAAACGACTTACGTATTTTAAACATGCTAACCTTTAGCCAGGTAAGCAAATTAAAAAAAAAACGCAATATGTAGGCTACACGAGAACGGAGACGTCGAGTAACCAAAACAAATGCGTTAAACAAATTCGTACACGTTATTTATCAATTTAACTCTAGAATTAAAGGATATACAACGAGAAACAACGTTTGACAACTTTTAAACAGTTTTAATAACTATCTCAAAAATTATCGCTCTGATGCAAACAACTGATGAGTTATCTACTTAAATTTGCTGAACAAAACGACTTACGTATTTTAAACATGCTAACCTTTAGCCCGGTAAGCAAATTAAAAAAAAAACGCAATATGTAGGCTACACGAGAACGGAGACGTCGAGTAACCAAAACAAATGCGTTAAACAAATTCGTACACGTTATTTATCAATTTAACTCTAGAATTAAAGGATATACAACGAGAAACAACGTTTGACAACCTTTAAACAGTTTTAATAACTATCTCAAAAATTATCGCTCTGATGCAAACAACTGATGAGTTATCTACTTAAATATGATGAACAAAACGACTTACGTATTTTAAACATGCTAACCTTTAGCCAGGTAAGCAAATTAAAAAAAAAACGCAATATGTAGGCTACACGAGAACGGAGACGTCGAGTAACCAAAACAAATGCGTTAAACAAATTCGTACACGTTATTTATCAATTTAACCCTAGAATTAAAGGATATACAACGAGAAACAACGTTTGACAACCTTTAAACAATTTTAATAACTATCTCAAAAATTGTCGCTCTGATGCAAACAACTGCTGAGTTATCTACTCAAATTTGTTGAACAAAACGACTTACGTATTTTAAACATGCTAACCTTTAGCCCGGTAAGCAAATTAAAAAAAAAACGCAATATGTAGGCTACACGAGAACGGAGACGTCGAGTAACCAAAACAAATGCGTTAAACAAATTCGTACACGTTATTTATCAATTTAACTCTAGAATTAAAGGATATACAACGAGAAACAACGTTTGACAACCTTTAAACAATTTTAATAACTATCTCAAAAATTATCGCTCTGATGCAAACAACTGATGAGTTATCTACTTAAATTTGATGAACAAAACGACTTACGTATTTTAAACATGCTAACCTTTAGCCCGGTAAGCAAATTAAAAAAAAAACGCAATATGTAGGCTACACGAGAACGGAGACGTCGAGTAACCAAAACAAATGCGTTAAACAAATTCGTACACGTTATTTATCAATTTAACTCTAGAATTAAAGGATATACAACGAGAAACAACGTTTGACAACCTTTAAAAAATTTTAATAACTATCTCAAAAATTGTCGCTCTGATGCAAACAACTGATGAGTTATCTACTTAAATATGATGAACAAAACGACTTACGTATTTTAAACATGCTAACCTTTAGCCAGGTAAGCAAATTAAAAAAAAAAACGCAATATGTAGGCTACACGAGAACGGAGACGTCGAGTAACCAAAACAAATGCGTTAAACAAATTCGTACACGTTATTTATCAATTTAACTCTAGAATTAAAGGATATACAACGAGAAACAACGTTTGACAACCTTTAAACAGTTTTAATAACTATCTCAAAAATTATCGCTCTGATGCAAACAACTGATGAGTTATCTACTTAAATATGATGAACAAAACGACTTACGTATTTTAAACATGCTAACCTTTAGCCAGGTAAGCAAATTAAAAAAAAAACGCAATATGTAGGCTACACGAGAACGGAGACGTCGAGTAACCAAAACAAATGCGTTAAACAAATTCGTACACGTTATTTATCAATTTAACTCTAGAATTAAAGTATATACAACGAGAAACAACGTTTGACAACTTTTAAACAGTTTTAATAACTATCTCAAAAATTATCGCTCTGATGCAAACAACTGATGAGTTATCTACTTAAATTTGATGAACAAAACGACTTACGTATTTTAAACATGCTAACCTTTAGCCCGGTAAGCAAATTAAAAAAAAAACGCAATATGTAGGCTACACGAGAACGGAGACGTCAAGTAACCAAAACAAATGCGTTAAACAAATTCGTACACGTTATTTATCAATTTAACTCTAGAATTAAAGGATATACAACGAGAAACAACGTTTGACAACCTTTAAACAGTTTTAATAACTATCTCAAAAATTATCGCTCTGATACAAACAACTGATGAGTTATCTACTTAAATATGATGAACAAAACGACTTACGTATTTTAAACATGCTAACCTTAGCCCGGTAAGCAAATTAAAAAAAAACGCAATATGTGGGCTACACGAGAACGGAGACGTCGAGTAACCAAAACAAATGCGTTAAACAAATTCGTACACGTTATTTATCAATTTAACTCTAGAATTAAAGGATATACAACGAGAAACAACGTTTGACAACCTTTAAACAGTTTTAATAACTATCTCAAAAATTATCGCTCTGATGCAAACAACTGATGAGTTATCTACTTAAATTTGATGAACAAAACGACTTACGTATTTTAAACATGCTAACCTTTAGCCCGGTAAGCAAATTAAAAAAAAAACGCAATATGTAGGCTACACGAGAACGGAGACGTCGAGTAACCAAAACAAATGCGTTAAACAAATTCGTACACGTTATTTATCAATTTAACTCTAGAATTAAAGGATATACAACGAGAAACAACGTTTGACAACCTTTAAACAATTTTAATAACTATCTCAAAAATTATCGCTCTGATGCAAACAACTGATGAGTTATCTACTTAAATTTGATGAACAAAACGACTTACGTATTTTAAACATGCTAACCTTTAGCCCGGTAAGCAAATTAAAAAAAAAACGCAATATGTAGGCTACACGAGAACGGAGACGTCGAGTAACCAAAACAAATGCGTTAAACAAATTCGTACACGTTATTTATCAATTTAACTCTAGAATTAAAGGATATACAACGAGAAACAACGTTTGACAACCTTTAAACAATTTTAATAACTATCTCAAAAATTGTCGCTCTGATGCAAACAACTGATGAGTTATCTACTTAAATATGATGAACAAAACGACTTACGTATTTTAAACATGCTAACCTTTAGCCAGGTAAGCAAATTAAAAAAAAAAACGCAATATGTAGGCTACACGAGAACGGAGACGTCGAGTAACCAAAACAAATGCGTTAAACAAATTCGTACACGTTATTTATCAATTTAACTCTAGAATTAAAGGATATACAACGAGAAACAACGTTTGACAACCTTTAAACAGTTTTAATAACTATCTCAAAAATTATCGCTCTGATGCAAACAACTGATGAGTTATCTACTTAAATATGATGAACAAAACGACTTACGTATTTTAAACATGCTAACCTTTAGCCAGGTAAGCAAATTAAAAAAAAAACGCAATATGTAGGCTACACGAGAACGGAGACGTCGAGTAACCAAAACAAATGCGTTAAACAAATTCGTACACGTTATTTATCAATTTAACTCTAGAATTAAAGTATATACAACGAGAAACAACGTTTGACAACTTTTAAACAGTTTTAATAACTATCTCAAAAATTATCGCTCTGATGCAAACAACTGATGAGTTATCTACTTAAATTTGATGAACAAAACGACTTACGTATTTTAAACATGCTAACCTTTAGCCCGGTAAGCAAATTAAAAAAAAAACGCAATATGTAGGCTACACGAGAACGGAGACGTCGAGTAACCAAAACAAATGCGTTAAACAAATTCGTACACGTTATTTATCAATTTAACTCTAGAATTAAAGGATATACAACGAGAAACAACGTTTGACAACCTTTAAACAGTTTTAATAACTATCTCAAAAATTATCGCTCTGATACAAACAACTGATGAGTTATCTACTTAAATATGATGAACAAAACGACTTACGTATTTTAAACATGCTAACCTTTAGCCCGGTAAGCAAATTAAAAAAAAACGCAATATGTGGGCTACACGAGAACGGAGATGTCGAGTAACCAAAACAAATGCGTTAAACAAATTCGTACACGTTATTTATCAATTTAACTCTAGAATTAAAGGATATACAACGAGAAACAACGTTTGACAACCTTTAAACAGTTTTAATAACTATCTCAAAAATTATCGCTCTGATGCAAACAACTGATGAGTTATCTACTTAAATTTGATGAACAAAACGACTTACGTATTTTAAACATGCTAACCTTTAGCCCGGTAAGCAAATTAAAAAAAAAACGCAATATGTAGGCTACACGAGAACGGAGACGTCGAGTAACCAAAACAAATGCGTTAAACAAATTCGTACACGTTATTTATCAATTTAACTCTAGAATTAAAGGATATACAACGAGAAACAACGTTTGACAACCTTTAAACAATTTTAATAACTATCTCAAAAATTATCGCTCTGATGCAAACAACTGATGAGTTATCTACTTAAATTTGATGAACAAAACGACTTACGTATTTTAAACATGCTAACCTTTAGCCCGGTAAGCAAATTAAAAAAAAAACGCAATATGTAGGCTACACGAGAACGGAGACGTCGAGTAACCAAAACAAATGCGTTAAACAAATTCGTACACGTTATTTATCAATTTAACTCTAGAATTAAAGGATATACAACGAGAAACAACGTTTGACAACCTTTAAACAATTTTAATAACTATCTCAAAAATTGTCGCTCTGATGCAAACAACTGATGAGTTATCTACTTAAATATGATGAACAAAACGACTTACGTATTTTAAACATGCTAACCTTTAGCCAGGTAAGCAAATTAAAAAAAAAACGCAATATGTAGGCTACACGAGAACGGAGACGTCGAGTAACCAAAACAAATGCGTTAAACAAATTCGTACACGTTATTTATCAATTTAACTCTAGAATTAAAGGATATACAACGAGAAACAACGTTTGACAACCTTTAAACAGTTTTAATAACTATCTCAAAAATTATCGCTCTGATGCAAACAACTGATGAGTTATCTACTTAAATATGATGAACAAAACGACTTACGTATTTTAAACATGCTAACCTTTAGCCAGGTAAGCAAATTAAAAAAAAAACGCAATATGTAGGCTACACGAGAACGGAGACGTCGAGTAACCAAAACAAATGCGTTAAACAAATTCGTACACGTTATTTATCAATTTAACTCTAGAATTAAAGTATATACAACGAGAAACAACGTTTGACAACTTTTAAACAGTTTTAATAACTATCTCAAAAATTATCGCTCTGATGCAAAGAACTGATGAGTTATCTACTTAAATTTGATGAACAAAACGACTTACGTATTTTAAACATGCTAACCTTTAGCCCGGTAAGCAAATTAAAAAAAAAAACGCAATATGTAGGCTACACGAGAACGGAGACGTCGAGTAACCAAAACAAATGCGTTAAACAAATTCGTACACGTTATTTATCAATTTAACTCTAGAATTAAAGGATATACAACGAGAAACAACGTTTGACAACCTTTAAACAGTTTTAATAACTATCTCAAAAATTATCGCTCTGATACAAACAACTGATGAGTTATCTACTTAAATATGATGAACAAAACGACTTACGTATTTTAAACATGCTAACCTTTAGCCCGGTAAGCAAATTAAAAAAAAAACGCAATATGTGGGCTACACGAGAACGGAGACGTCGAGTAACCAAAACAAATGCGTTAAACAAATTCGTACACGTTATTTATCAATTTAACTCTAGAATTAAAGGATATACAACGAGAAACAACGTTTGACAACCTTTAAACAGTTTTAATAACTATCTCAAAAATTATCGCTCTGATGCAAACAACTGATGAGTTATCTACTTAAATTTGATGAACAAAACGACTTACGTATTTTAAACATGCTAACCTTTAGCCCGGTAAGCAAATTAAAAAAAAAAACGCAATATGTAGGCTACACGAGAACGGAGACGTCGAGTAACCAAAACAAATGCGTTAAACAAATTCGTACACGTTATTTAACAATTTAACTCTAGAATTAAAGGATATACAACGAGAAACAACGTTTGACAACCTTTAAACAATTTTAATAACTATCTCAAAAATTATCGCTCTGATGCAAACAACTGATGAGTTATCTACTTAAATTTGATGAACAAAACGACTTACGTATTTTAAACATGCTAACCTTTAGCCCGGTAAGCAAATTAAAAAAAAAACGCAATATGTAGGCTACACGAGAACGGAGACGTCGAGTAACCAAAACAAATGCGTTAAACAAATTCGTACACGTTATTTATCAATTTAACTCTAGAATTAAAGGATATACAACGAGAAACAACGTTTGACAACCTTTAAACAATTTTAATAACTATCTCAAAAATTGTCGCTCTGATGCAAACAACTGATGAGTTATCTACTTAAATATGATGAACAAAACGACTTACGTATTTTAAACATGCTAACCTTTAGCCAGGTAAGCAAATTAAAAAAAAAACGCAATATGTAGGCTACATGAGAACGGAGACGTCGAGTAACCAAAACAAATGCGTTAAACAAATTCGTACACGTTATTTATCAATTTAACTCTAGAATTAAAGGATATACAACGAGAAACAACGTTTGACAACATTTAAACAGTTTTAATAACTATCTCAAAAATTATCGCTCTGATGCAAACAACTGATGAGTTATCTACTTAAATATGATGAACAAAACGACTTACGTATTTTAAACATGCTAACCTTTAGCCAGGTAAGCAAATTAAAAAAAAAACGCAATATGTAGGCTACACGAGAACGGAGACGTCGAGTAACCAAAACAAATGCGTTAAACAAATTCGTACACGTTATTTATCAATTTAACTCTAGAATTAAAGTATATACAACGAGAAACAACGTTTGACAACTTTTAAACAGTTTTAATAACTATCTCAAAAATTATCGCTCTGATGCAAACAACTGATGAGTTATCTACTTAAATTTGATGAACAAAACGACTTACGTATTTTAAACATGCTAACCTTTAGCCAGGTAAGCAAATTAAAAAAAAAACGCAATATGTAGGCTACACGAGAACGGAGACGTCGAGTAACCAAAACAAATACGTTAAACAAATTCGTACACGTTATTTATCAACTTAACTCTAGGATTAAAGGATATACAACGAGAAACAACGTTTGACAACCTTTAAACAGTTTTAATAACTATCTCAAAAATTATCGCTCTGATGCAAACAACTGATGAGTTATCTACTTAAATTTGATGAACAAAACGACTTACGTATTTTAAACATGCTAACCTTTAGCCCGGTAAGCAAATTAAAAAAAAACGCAATATGTAGGCTACACGAGAACGGAGACGTCGAGTAACCAAAACAAATACGTTAAACAAATTCGTACACGTTATTTATCAATTTAACTCTAGGATTAAAGGATATACAACGAGAAACAACGTTTGACAACCTTTAAACAGTTTTAATAACTATCTCAAAAATTATCGCTCTGATGCAAACAACTGATGAGTTATCTACTTAAATATGATGAACAAAACGACTTACGTATTTTAAACATGCTAACCTTTAGCCCGGTAAGCAAATTAAAAAAAAAACGCAATATGTAGGCTACACGAGAACGGAGACGTCGAGTAACCAAAACAAATGCGTTAAACAAATTCGTACACGTTATTTATCAATTTAACTATAGAATTAAAGGATATACAACGAGAAACAACGTTTGACAACCTTTAAACAGTTTTAATAACTATCTCAAAAATTGTCGCTCTGATGCAAACAACTGATGAGTTATCTACTTAAATTTGATGAACAAAACGACTTACGTATTTTAAACATGCTAACCTTTAGCCCGGTAAGCAAATTAAAAAAAAACGCAATATGTAGGCTACACGAGAACGGAGACGTCGAGTAACCAAAACAAATACGTTAAACAAATTCGTACACGTTATTTATCAATTTAACTCTAGAATTAAAGGATATACAACGAGAAACAACGTTTGACAACCTTTAAACAGTTTTAATAACTATCTCAAAAATTATCGCTCTGATGCAAACAACTGATGAGTTATCTACTTAAATATGATGAACAAAACGACTTACGTATTTTAAACATGCTAACCTTTAGCCCGGTAAGCAAATTAAAAAAAAAACGCAATATGTAGGCTACACGAGAACGGAGACGTCGAGTAACCAAAACAAATGCGTTAAACAAATTCGTACACGTTATTTATCAATTTAACTCTAGAATTAAAGGATATACAACGAGAAACAACGTTTGACAACCTTTAAACAGTTTTAATAACTATCTCAAAAATTATCGCTCTGATGCAAACAACTGATGAGTTATCTACTTAAATTTGATGAACAAAACGACTTACGTATTTTAAACATGCTAACCTTTAGCCCGGTAAGCAAATTAAAAAAAAAACGCAATATGTAGGCTACACGAGAACGGAGACGTCGAGTAACCAAAACAAATGCGTTAAACAAATTCGTACACGTTATTTATCAATTTAACTCTAGAATTAAAGGATATACAACGAGAAACAACGTTTGACAACCTTTAAACAATTTTAATAACTATCTCAAAAATTGTCGCTCTGATGCAAACAACTGATGAGTTATCTACTTAAATATGATGAACAAAACGACTTACGTATTTTAAACATGCTAACCTTTAGCCCGGTAAGCAAATTAAAAAAAAAACGCAATATGTAGGCTACACGAGAACGGAGACGTCGAGTAACCAAAACAAATGCGTTAAACAAATTCGTACACGTTATTTATCAATTTAACTCTAGAATTAAAGGATATACAACGAGAAACAACGTTTGACAACCTTTAAACAGTTTTAATAACTATCTCAAAAATTGTCGCTCTGATGCAAACAACTGATGAGTTATCTACTTAAATATGATGAACAAAACGACTTACGTATTTTAAACATGCTAACCTTTAGCCCGGTAAGCAAATTAAAAAAAAAACGCAATATGTAGGCTACACGAGAACGGAGACGTCGAGTAACCAAAACAAATGCGTTAAACAAATTCGTACACGTTATTTATCAATTTAACTCTAGAATTAAAGGATATACAACGAGAAACAACGTTTGACAACTTTTAAACAGTTTTAATAACTATCTCAAAAATTATCGCTCTGATGCAAACAACTGCTGAGTTATCTACTCAAATTTGTTGAACAAAACGACTTACGTATTTTAAACATGCTAACCTTTAGCCAGGTAAGCAAATTAAAAAAAAAACGCAATATGTAGGCTACACGAGAACGGAGACGTCGAGTAACCAAAACAAATGCGTTAAACAAATTCGTACACGTTATTTATCAATTTAACTCTAGAATTAAAGGATATACAACGAGAAACAACGTTTGACAACCTTTAAACAGTTTTAATAACTATCTCAAAAATTATCGCTCTGATGCAAACAACTGATGAGTTATCTACTTAAATATGATGAACAAAACGACTTACGTATTTTAAACATGCTAACCTTTAGCCCGGTAAGCAAATTAAAAAAAAAAACGCAATATGTGGGCTACACGAGAACGGAGACGTCGGGTAACCAAAACAAATGCGTTAAACAAATTCGTACACGTTATTTATCAATTTAACTCTAGAATTAAAGGATATACAACGAGAAACAACGTTTGACAACTTTTAAACAGTTTTAATAACTATCTCAAAAATTATCGCTCTGATGCAAACAACTGATGAGTTATCTACTTAAATTTGATGAACAAAACGACTTACGTATTTTAAACATGCTAACCTTTAGCCCGGTAAGCAAATTAAAAAAAAAACGCAATATGTAGGCTACACGAGAACGGAGACGTCGAGTAACCAAAACAAATGCGTTAAACAAATTCGTACACGTTATTTATCAATTTAACTCTAGAATTAAAGGATATACAACGAGAAACAACGTTTGACAACCTTTAAAGAGTTTTAATAACTATCTCAAAAATTATCGCTCTGATGCAAACAACTGATGAGTTATCTACTTAAATATGATGAACAAAACGACTTACGTATTTTAAACATGCTAACCTTTAGTCAGGTAAGCAAATTAAAAAAAAAACGCAATATGTAGGCTACACGAGAACGGAGACGTCGAGTAACCAAAACAAATGCGTTAAGCAAATTCGTACACGTTATTTATCAATTTAACTCTAGAATTAAAGGATATACAACGAGAAACAACGTTTGACAACTTAAACAGTTTTAATAACTATCTCAAAAATTGTCGCTCTGATGCAAACAACTGATGAGTTATCTACTTAAATTTGATGAACAAAACGACTTACGTATTTTAAACATGCTAACTTTTAGCCCGGTATGCAAATTAAAAAAAAAACGCAATATGTAGGCTACACGAGAACGGAGACGTCGAGTAACCAAAACAAATGCGTTAAACAAATTTGTACACGTTATTTATCAATTTAACTCTAGAATTAAAGGATATACAACGAGAAACAACGTTTGACAACCTTTAAACAGTTTTAATAACTATCTCAAAAATTATCGCTCTGATGCAAACAACTGATGAGTTATCTACTTAAATTTGATGAACAAAACGACTTACGTATTTTAAACATGCTAACCTTTAGCCCGGTACGCAAATTAAAAAAAAACGCAATATGTAGGCTACACGAGAACGGAGACGTCGAGTAACCAAAACAAATGCGTTAAACAAATTTGTACACGTTATTTATCAATTTAACTCTAGAATTAAAGGATATACAACGAGAAACAACGTTTGACAACCTTTAAACAGTTTTAATAACTATCTCAAAAATTATCGCTCTGATGCAAACAACTGATGAGTTATCTACTTAAATTTGATGAACAAAACGACTTACGTATTTTAAACATGCTAACCTTTAGCCCGGTAAGCAAATTAAAAAAAAAACGCAATATGTAGGCTACACGAGAACGGAGACGTCGAGTAACCAAAACAAATGCGTTAAACAAATTTGTACACGTTATTTATCAATTTAACTCTAGAATTAAAGGATATACAACGAGAAACAACGTTTGACAACCTTTAAACAGTTTTAATAACTATCTCAAAAATTATCGCTCTGATGCAAACAACTGATGAGTTATCTACTTAAATTTGATGAACAAAACGACTTACGTATTTTAAACATGCTAACCTTTAGCCAGGTAAGCAAATTAAAAAAAAAAACGCAATATGTAGGCTACACGAGAACGGAGACGTCGAGTAACCAAAACAAATGCGTTAAACAAATTCGTACACGTTATTTATCAATTTAACTCTAGAATTAAAGGATATACAACGAGAAACAACGTTTGACAACTTTTAAACAGTTTTAATAACTATCTCAAAAATTATCGCTCTGATGCAAACAACTGATGAGTTATCTACTTAAATTTGATGAACAAAACGACTTACGTATTTTAAACATGCTAACCTTTAGCCCGGTAAGCAAATTAAAAAAAAAACGCAATATGTAGGCTACACGAGAACGGAGACGTCGAGTAACCAAAACAAATGCGTTAAACAAATTCGTACACGTTATTTATCAATTTAACTCTAGAATTAAAGGATATACAACGAGAAACAACGTTTGACAACTTTTAAACAGTTTTAATAACTATCTCAAAAATTATCGCTCTGATGCAAACAACTGATGAGTTATCTACTTAAATTTGATGAACAAAACGACTTACGTATTTTAAACATGCTAACCTTTAGCCAGGTAAGCAAATTAAAAAAAAAACGCAATATGTAGGCTACACGAGAACGGAGACGTCGAGTAACCAAAACAAATGCGTTAAACAAATTCGTACACGTTATTTATCAATTTAACTCTAGAATTAAAGGATATACAACGAGAAACAACGTTTGACAACCTTTAAACAGTTTTAATAACTATCTCAAAAATTGTCGCTCTGATGCAAACAACTGATGAGTTATCTACTTAAATTTGATGAACAAAACGACTTACGTATTTTAAACATGCTAACCTTTAGCCAGGTAAGCAAATTAAAAAAAAAAACGCAATATGTAGGCTACACGAGAACGGAGACGTCGAGTAACCAAAACAAATGCGTTAAACAAATTCGTACACGTTATTTATCAATTTAACTCTAGAATTAAAGGATATACAACGAGAAACAACGTTTGACAACCTTTAAACAGTTTTAATAACTATCTCAAAAATTATCGCTCTGATGCAAACAACTGATGAGTTATCTACTTAAATTTGATGAACAAAACGACTTACGTATTTTAAACATGCTAACCTTTAGCCAGGTAAGCAAATTAAAAAAAAAACGCAATATGTAGGCTACACGAGAACGGAGACGTCGAGTAACCAAAACAAATGCGTTAAACAAATTCGTACACGTTATTTATCAATTTAACTCTAGAATTAAAGGATATACAACGAGAAACAACGTTTGACAACCTTTAAACAGTTTTAATAACTATCTCAAAAATTATCGCTCTGATGCAAACAACTGATGAGTTATCTACTTAAGTATGATGAACAAAACGACTTACGTATTTTAAACATGCTAACCTTTAGCCCGGTAAGCAAATTAAAAAAAAAACGCAATATGTAGGCTACACGAGAACGGAGACGTCGAGTAACCAAAACAAATGCGTTAAACAAATTCGTACACGTTATTTATCAATTTAACTCTAGAATTAAAGGATATACAACGAGAAACAACGTTTGACAACCTTTAAACAGTTTTAATAACTATCTCAAAAATTATCGCTCTGATGCAAACAACTGATGAGTTATCTACTTAAATATGATGAACAAAACGACTTACGTATTTTAAACATGCTAACCTTTAGCCAGGTAAGCAAATTAAAAAAAAAACGCAATATGTAGGCTACACGAGAACGGAGACGTCGAGTAACCAAAACAAATACGTTAAACAAATTCGTACACGTTATTTATCAATTTAACTCTAGGATTAAAGGATATACAACGAGAAACAACGTTTGACAACCTTTAAACAGTTTTAATAACTATCTCAAAAATTATCGCTCTGATGCAAACAACTGATGAGTTATCTACTTAAATATGATGAACAAAACGACTTACGTATTTTAAACATGCTAACCTTTAGCCCGGTAAGCAAATTTAAAAAAAAACGCAATATGTAGGCTACACGAGAACGGAGACGTCGAGTAACCAAAACAAATGCGTTAAACAAATTCGTACACGTTATTTATCAATTTAACTCTAGAATTAAAGGGAGAAACAACGTTTGACAACCTTTAAACAGTTTTAATAACTATCTCAAAAATTGTCGCTCTGATGCAAACAACTGATGAGTTATCTACTTAAATTTGATGAACAAAACGACTTACGTATTTTAAACATGCCAACCTTTAGCCCGGTAAGCAAATTAAAAAAAAACGCAATATGTAGGCTACACGAGAACGGAGACGTCGAGTAACCAAAACAAATACGTTAAACAAATTCGTACACGTTATTTATCAATTTAATTCTAGAATTAAAGGATATACAACGAGAAACAACGTTTGACAACCTTTAAACAGTTTTAATAACTATCTCAAAAATTATCGCTCTGATGCAAACAACTGATGAGTTATCTACTTAAATATGATGAACAAAACGACTTACGTATTTTAAACATGCTAACCTTTAGCCCGGTAAGCAAATTAAAAAAAAAAACGCAATATGTAGGCTACACGAGAACGGAGACGTCGAGTAACCAAAACAAATGCGTTAAACAAATTCGTACACGTTATTTATCAATTTAACTCTAGAATTAAAGGATATACAACGAGAAACAACGTTTGACAACCTTTAAACAGTTTTAATAACTATCTCAAAAATTATCGCTCTGATGCAAACAACTGATGAGTTATCTACTTAAATATGATGAACAAAACGACTTACGTATTTTAAACATGCTAACCTTTAGCCAGGTAAGCAAATTAAAAAAAAAACGCAATATGTAGGCTACACGAGAACGGAGACGTCGAGTAACCAAAACAAATGCGTTAAACAAATTCGTACACGTTATTTATCAATTTAACTCTAGAATTAAAGGATATACAACGAGAAACAACGTTTGACAACCTTTAAACAGTTTTAATAACTATCTCAAAAATTATCGCTCTGATGCAAACAACTGATGAGTTATCTACTTAAATATGATGAACAAAACGACTTACGTATTTTAAACATGCTAACCTTTAGCCAGGTAAGCAAATTAAAAAAAAACGCAATATGTAGGCTACACGAGAACGGAGACGTCGAGTAACCAAAACAAATGCGTTAAACAAATTCGTACACGTTATTTATCAATTTAACTCTAGAATACAACGAGAAACAACGTTTGACAACTTTTAAACAGTTTTAATAACTATCTCAAAAATTATCGCTCTGATGCAAACAACTGCTGAGTTATCTACTCAAATTTGTTGAACAAAACGACTTACGTATTTTAAACATGCTAACCTTTAGCCCGGTAAGCAAATTAAAAAAAAAAAGCAATATGTAGGCTACACGAGAACGGAGACGTCGAGTAACCAAAACAAATGCGTTAAACAAATTCGTACACGTTATTTATCAATTTAACTCTAGAATTAAAGGATATACAACGAGAAACAACGTTTGACAACCTTTAAACAGTTTTAATAACTATCTCAAAAATTATCGCTCTGATACAAACAACTGATGAGTTATCTACTTAAATATGATGAACAAAACGACTTACGTATTTTAAACATGCTAACCTTTAGCCCGGTAAGCAAATTAAAAAAAAAACGCAATATGTGGGCTACACGAGAACGGAGACGTCGAGTAACCAAAACAAATGCGTTAAACAAATTCGTACACGTTATTTATCAATTTAACTCTAGAATTAAAGGATATACAACGAGAAACAACGTTTGACAACCTTTAAACAGTTTTAATAACTATCTCAAAAATTATCGCTCTGATGCAAACAACTGATGAGTTATCTACTTAAGTTTGATGAACAAAACGACTTACGTATTTTAAACATGCTAACCTTTAGCCCGGTAAGCAAATTAAAAAAAAAACGCAATATGTAGGCTACACGAGAACGGAGACGTCGAGTAACCAAAACAAATGCGTTAAACAAATTCGTACACGTTATTTATCAATTTAACTCTAGAATTAAAGGATATACAACGAGAAACAACGTTTGACAACCTTTAAACAATTTTAATAACTATCTCAAAAATTGTCGCTCTGATGCAAACAACTGCTGAGTTATCTACTCAAATTTGTTGAACAAAACGACTTACGTATTTTAAACATGCTAACCTTTAGCCCGGTAAGCAAATTAAAAAAAAAACGCAATATGTAGGCTACACGAGAACGGAGACGTCGAGTAACCAAAACAAATGCGTTAAACAAATTCGTACACGTTATTTATCAATTTAACTCTAGAATTAAAGGATATACAACGAGAAACAACGTTTGACAACCTTTAAACAGTTTTAATATCTATCTCAAAAATTGTCGCTCTCATGCAAACAACTGCTGAGTTATCTACTCAAATTTGTTGAACAAAACGACTTACGTGTTTTAAACATGCTAACCTTTAGCCCGGTAAGCAAATTAAAAAAAAAACGCAATATGTAGGCTACACGAGAACGGAGACGTCGAGTAACCAAAACAAATGCGTTAAACAAATTCGTACACGTTATTTATCAATTTAACTCTAGAATTAAAGGATATACAACGAGAAACAACGTTTGACAACCTTTAAACAGTTTTAATAACTATCTCAAAAATTATCGCTCTGATGCAAACAACTGATGAGTTATCTACTTAAATATGATGAACAAAACGACTTACGTATTTTAAACATGCTAACCTTTAGCCCGGTAAGCAAATTAAAAAAAAAAAGCAATATGTAGGCTACACGAGAACGGAGACGTCGAGTAACCAAAACAAATGCGTTAAACAAATTCGTACACGTTATTTATCAATTTAACTCTAGAATTAAAGGATATACAACGAGAAACAACGTTTGACAACTTTTAAACAGTTTTAATAACTATCTCAAAAATTATCGCTCTGATGCAAACAACTGATGAGTTATCTACTTAAATTTGATGAACAAAACGACTTACGTATTTTAAACATGCTAACCTTTAGCCCGGTAAGCAAATTAAAAAAAAAACGCAATATGTAGGCTACACGAGAACGGAGACGTCGAGTAACCAAAACAAATGCGTTAAACAAATTCGTACACGTTATTTATCAATTTAACTCTAGAATTAAAGGATATACAACGAGAAACAACGTTTGACAACCTTTAAACAGTTTTAATAACTATCTCAAAAATTATCGCTCTGATGCAAACAACTGATGAGTTATCTACTTAAATATGATGAACAAAACGACTTACGTATTTTAAACATGCTAACCTTTAGCCAGGTAAGCAAATTAAAAAAAAAAACGCAATATGTAGGCTACACGAGAACGGAGACGTCGAGTAACCAAAACAAATGCGTTAAACAAATTCGTACACGTTATTTATCAATTTAACTCTAGAATTAAAGGATATACAACGAGAAACAACGTTTGACAACCTTTAAACAGTTTTAATAACTATCTCAAAAATTGTCGCTCTCATGCAAACAACTGCTGAGTTATCTACTCAAATTTGTTGAACAAAACGACTTACGTATTTTAAACATGCTAACCTTTAGCCAGGTAAGCAAATTAAAAAAAAAACGCAATATGTAGGCTACACGAGAACGGAGACGTCGAGTAACCAAAACAAATGCGTTAAACAAATTCGTACACGTTATTTATCAATTTAACTCTAGAATTAAAGGATATACAACGAGAAACAACGTTTGACAACTTTTAAACAGTTTTAATAACTATCTCAAAAATTATCGCTCTGATGCAAACAACTGATGAGTTATCTACTTAAATTTGATGAACAAAACGACTTACGTATTTTAAACATGCTAACCTTTAGCCCGGTAAGCAAATTAAAAAAAAACGCAATATGTAGGCTACACGAGAACGGAGACGTCGAGTAACCAAAACAAATGCGTTAAACAAATTCGTACACGTTATTTATCAATTTAACTCTAGAATTAAAGGATATACAACGAGAAACAACGTTTGACAACCTTTAAACAGTTTTAATAACTATCTCAAAAATTATCGCTCTGATGCAAACAACTGATGAGTTATCTACTTAAATATGATGAACAAAACGACTTACGTATTTTAAACATGCTAACCTTTAGCCAGGTAAGCAAATTCAAAAAAAAAAAGCAATATGTAGGCTACACGAGAACGGAGACGTCGAGTAACCAAAACAAATACGTTAAACAAATTCGTACACGTTATTTATCAATTTAACTCTAGAATTAAAGGATATACAACGAGAAACAACGTTTGACAACCTTTAAACAATTTTAATAACTATCTCAAAAATTATCGCTCTGATGCAAACAACTGATGAGTTATCTACTTAAATTTGATGAACAAAACGACTTACGTATTTTAAACATGCTATTCTTTAGCCCGGTAAGCAAATTAAAAAAAAAACGCAATATGTAGGCTACACGAGAACGGAGACGTCGAGTAACCAAAACAAATGCGTTAAACAAATTCGTACACGTTATTTATCAATTTAACTCTAGAATTAAAGGATATACAACGAGAAACAACGTTTGACAACCTTTAAACAGTTTTAATAACTATCTCAAAAATTATCGCTCTGATGCAAACAACTGATGAGTTATCTACTTAAATTTGATGAACAAAACGACTTACGTATTTTAAACATGCTAACCTTTAGCCAGGTAAGCAAATTAAAAAAAAAACGCAATATGTAGGCTACACGAGAACGGAGACGTCGAGTAACCAAAACAAATGCGTTAAACAAATTTGTACACGTTATTTATCAATTTAACTCTAGAATTAAAGGATATACAACGAGAAACAACGTTTGACAACCTTTAAACAGTTTTAATAACTATCTCAAAAATTATCGCTCTGATGCAAACAACTGATGAGTTATCTACTTAAATTTGATGAACAAAACGACTTACGTATTTTAAACATGCTAACCTTTAGCCCGGTAAGCAAATTAAAAAAAAAACGCAATATGTAGGCTACACGAGAACGGAGACGTCGAGTAACCAAAACAAATGCGTTAAACAAATTCGTACACGTTATTTATCAATTTAACTCTAGAATTAAAGGATATACAACGAGAAACAACGTTTGACAACTTTTAAACAGTTTTAATAACTATCTCAAAAATTATCGCTCTGATGCAAACAACTGATGAGTTATCTACTCAAATTTGTTGAACAAAACGACTTACGTATTTTAAACATGCTAACCTTTAGCCCGGTAAGCAAATTAAAAAAAAACGCAATATGTAGGCTACACGAGAACGGAGACGTCGAGTAACCAAAACAAATGCGTTAAACAAATTCGTACACGTTATTTATCAATTTAAATCTAGAATTAAAGGATATACAACGAGAAACAACGTTTGACAACTTTTAAACAGTTTTAATAACTATCTCAAAAATTATCGCTCTGATGCAAACAACTGATGAGTTATCTACTCAAATTTGTTGAACAAAACGACTTACGTATTTTAAACATGCTAACCTTTAGCCCGGTAAGCAAATTAAAAAAAAACGCAATATGTAGGCTACACGAGAACGGAGACGTCGAGTAACCAAAACAAATGCGTTAAACAAATTCGTACACGTTATTTATCAATTTAACTCTAGAATTAAAGGATATACAACGAGAAACAACGTTTGACAACCTTTAAACAATTTTAGTAACTATCTCAAAAATTATCGCTCTGATGCAAACAACTGATGAGTTATCTACTTAAATATGATGAACAAAACGACTTACGTATTTTAAACATGCTAACCTTTAGCCAGGTAAGCAAATTAAAAAAAAAACGCAATATGTAGGCTACACGAGAACGGAGACGTCGAGTAACCAAAACAAATGCGTTAAACAAATTCGTACACGTTATTTATCAATTTAACTCTAGAATTAAAGGATATACAACGAGAAACAACGTTTGACAACCTTTAAACAGTTTTAATAACTATCTCAAAAATTATCGCTCTGATGCAAACAACTGATGAGTTATCTACTTAAATTTGATGAACAAAACGACTTACGTATTTTAAACATGCTAACCTTTAGCCAGGTAAGCAAATTAAAAAAAAAACGCAATTTGTAGGCTACACGAGAACGGAGACGTCGAGTAACCAAAACAAATGCGTTAAACAAATTCGTACACGTTATTTATCAATTTAACTCTAGAATTAAAGGATATACAACGAGAAACAACGTTTGACAACCTTTAAACAGTTTTAATAACTATCTCAAAAATTGTCGCTCTGATGCAAACAACTGATGAGTTATCTACTTAAATTTGATGAACAAAACGACTTACGTATTTTAAACATGCTAACCTTTAGCCAGGTAAGCAAATTAAAAAAAAAACGCAATATGTAGGCTACACGAGAACGGAGACGTCGAGTAACCAAAACAAATGCGTTAAACAAATTCGTACACGTTATTTATCAATTTAACTCTAGAATTAAAGGATATACAACGAGAAACAACGTTTGACAACCTTTAAACAGTTTTAATAACTATCTCAAAAATTGTCGCTCTGATGCAAACAACTGATGAGTTATCTACTTAAATTTGATGAACAAAACGACTTACGTATTTTAAACATGCTAACCTTTAGCCCGGTAAGCAAATTAAAAAAAAAACGCAATATGTAGGCTACACGAGAACGGAGACGTCGAGTAACCAAAACAAATGCGTTAAACAAATTCGTACACGTTATTTATCAATTTAACTCTAGAATTAAAGGATATACAACGAGAAACAACGTTTCACAACCTTTAAACAGTTTTAATAACTATCTCAAAAATTATCGCTCTGATGCAAACAACTGATGAGTTATCTACTTAAATATGATGAACAAAACGACTTACGTATTTTAAACATGCTAACCTTTAGCCAGGTAAGCAAATTAAAAAAAAAACGCAATATGTAGGCTACACGAGAACGGAGACGTCGAGTAACCAAAACAAATGCGTTAAACAAATTCGTACACGTTATTTATCAATTTAACTCTAGAATTAAAGGATATACAACGAGAAACAACGTTTGACAACCTTTAAACAATTTTAATAACTATCTCAAAAATTGTCGCTCTGATGCAAACAACTGCTGAGTTATCTACTCAAATTTGTTGAACAAAACGACTTACGTATTTTAAACATGCTAACCTTTAGCCCGGTAAGCAAATTAAAAAAAAAACGCAATATGTAGGCTACACGAGAACGGAGACGTCGAGTAACCAAAACAAATACGTTAAACAAATTCGTACACGTTATTTATCAATTTAACTCTAGAATTAAAGGATATACAACGAGAAACAACGTTTGACAACTTTTAAACAGTTTTAATAACTATCTCAAAAATTATCGCTCTGATGCAAACAACTGATGAGTTATCTACTTAAATTTGATGAACAAAACGACTTACGTATTTTAAACATGCTAACCTTTAGCCCGGTAAGCAAATTAAAAAAAAAACGCAATATGTAGGCTACACGAGAACGGAGACGTCGAGTAACCAAAACAAATGCGTTAAACAAATTCGTACACGTTATTTATCAATTTAACTCTAGAATTAAAGGATATACAACGAGAAACAACGTTTGACAACTTTTAAACAGTTTTAATAACTATCTCAAAAATTATCGCTCTGATGCAAACAACTGATGAGTTATCTACTTAAATTTGATGAACAAAACGACTTACGTATTTTAAACATGCTAACCTTTAGCCAGGTAAGCAAATTAAAAAAAAAACGCAATATGTAGGCTACACGAGAACGGAGACGTCGAGTAACCAAAACAAATGCGTTAAACAAATTCGTACACGTTATTTATCAATTTAACTCTAGAATTAAAGGATATACAACGAGAAACAACGTTTGACAACCTTTAAACAGTTTTAATAACTATCTCAAAAATTATCGCTCTGATGCAAACAACTGATGAGTTATCTACTTAAATTTGATGAACAAAACGACTTACGTATTTTAAACATGCTAACCTTTAGCCCGGTAAGCAAATTAAAAAAAAAACGCAATATGTAGGCTACACGAGAACGGAGACGTCGAGTAACCAAAACAAATGCGTTAAACAAATTCGTACACGTTATTTATCAATTTAACTCTAGAATTAAAGGATATACAACGAGAAACAACGTTTGACAACCTTTAAACAGTTTTAATAACTATCTCAAAAATTGTCGCTCTGATGCAAACAACTGATGAGTTATCTACTTAAATTTGATGAACAAAACGACTTACGTATTTTAAACATGCTAACCTTTAGCCCGGTAAGCAAATTAAAAAAAAAACGCAATATGTAGGCTACACGAGAACGGAGACGTCGAGTAACCAAAACAAATGCGTTAAACAAATTCGTACACGTTATTTATCAATTTAACTTTAGAATTAAAGGATATACAACGAGAAAGAACGTTTGACAACCTTTAAACAGTTTTAATAACTATCTCAAAAATTGTCGCTCTGATGCAAACAACTGATGAGTTATCTACTTAAATTTGATGAACAAAACGACTTACGTATTTTAAACATGCTAACCTTTAGCCCGGTAAGCAAATTAAAAAAAAAACGCAATATGTAGGCTACACGAGAACGGAGACGTCGAGTAACCAAAACAAATGCGTTAAACAAATTCGTACACGTTATTTATCAATTTAACTCTAGAATTAAAGGATATACAACGAGAAACAACGTTTGACAACCTTTAAACAGTTTTAATAACTATCTCAAAAATTGTCGCTCTGATGCAAACAACTGATGAGTTATCTACTTAAATTTGATGAACAAAACGACTTACGTATTTTAAACATGCTAACCTTTAGCCCGGTAAGCAAATTAAAAAAAAAACGCAATATGTAGGCTACACGAGAACGGAGACGTCGAGTAACCAAAACAAATGCGTTTAACAAATTCGTACACGTTATTTATCAATTTAACTCTAGAATTAAAGTATATACAACGAGAAACAACGTTTGACAACCTTTAAACAGTTTTAATAACTATCTCAAAAATTATCGCTCTGATGCAAACAACTGATGAGTTATCTACTTAAATATGATGAACAAAACGACTTACGTATTTTAAACATGCTAACCTTTAGCCCGGTAAGCAAATTAAAAAAAAAACGCAATATGTAGGCTACACGAGAACGGAGACGTCGAGTAACCAAAACAAATGCGTTAAACAAATTCGTACACGTTATTTATCAATTTAACTCTAGAATTAAAGGATATACAACGAGAAACAACGTTTGACAACCTTTAAACAGTTTTAATAACTATCTCAAAAATTGTCGCTCTGATGCAAACAACTGATGAGTTATCTACTTAAATTTGATGAACAAAACGACTTACGTATTTTAAACATGCTAACCTTTAGCCAGGTAAGCAAATTAAAAAAAAAACGCAATATGTAGGCTACACGAGAACGGAGACGTCGAGTAACCAAAACAAATGCGTTAAACAAATTCGTACACGTTATTTATCAATTTAACTCTAGAATTAAAGGATATACAACGAGAAACAACGTTTGACAACCTTTAAACAGTTTTAATAACTATCTCAAAAATTATCGCTCTGATGCAAACAACTGCTGAGTTATCTACTCAAATTTGTTGAACAAAACGACTTACGTATTTTAAACATGCTAACCTTTAGCCCGGTAAGCAAATTAAAAAAAAAACGCAATATGTAGGCTACACGAGAACGGAGACGTCGAGTAACCAAAACAAATGCGTTAAACAAATTCGTACACGTTATTTATCAATTTAACTCTAGAATTAAAGGATATACAACGAGAAACAACGTTTGACAACCTTTAAACAGTTTTAATAACTATCTCAAAAATTGTCGCTCTGATGCAAACAACTGATGAGTTATCTACTTAAATTTGATGAACAAAACGACTTACGTATTTTAAACATGCTAACCTTTAGCCAGGTAAGCAAATTAAAAAAAAAACGCAATATGTAGGCTACACGAGAACGGAGACGTCGAGTAACTAAAACAAATGCGTTAAACAAATTCGTACACGTTATTTATCAATTTAACTCTAGAATTAAAGGATATACAACGAGAAACAACGTTTGACAACCTTTAAACAGTTTTAATAACTATCTCAAAAATTGTCGCTCTGATGCAAACAACTGATGAGTTATCTACTTAAATTTGATGAACAAAACGACTTACGTATTTTAAACATGCTAACCTTTAGCCCGGTAAGCAAATTAAAAAAAAAAACGCAATATGTAGGCTATACGAGAACGGAGACGTCGAGTAACCAAAACAAATGCGTTAAACAAATTCGTACACGTTATTTATCAATTTAACTCTAGAATTAAAGGATATACAACGAGAAACAACGTTTGACAACCTTTAAACAGTTTTAATAACTATCTCAAAAATTGTCGCTCTGATGCAAACAACTGATGAGTTATCTACTTAAATTTGATGAACAAAACGACTTACGTATTTTAAACATGCTAACCTTTCGCCCGGTAAGCAAATTAAAAAAAAAACGCAATATGTAGGCTACACGAGAACGGAGACGTCGAGTAACCAAAACAAATGCGTTAAACAAATTCGTACACGTTATTTATCAATTTAACTCTAGAATTAAAGGATATACAACGAGAAACAACGTTTGACAACTTTTAAACAGTTTTAATAACTATCTCAAAAATTATCGCTCTGATGCAAACAACTGATGAGTTATCTACTTAAATATGATGAACAAAACGACTTACGTATTTTAAACATGCTAACCTTTAGCCAGGTAAGCAAATTAAAAAAAAAACGCAATATGTAGGCTACACGAGAACGGAGACGTCGAGTAACCAAAACAAATACGTTAAACAAATTCGTACACGTTATTTATCAATTTAACTCTAGAATTAAAGGATATACAACGAGAAACAACGTTTGACAACCTTTAAACAGTTTTAATAACTATCTCAAAAATTGTCGCTCTGATGCAAACAACTGATGAGTTATCTACTTAAATATGATGAACAAAACGACTTACGTATTTTAAGCATGCTAACCTTTAGCCCGGTAAGCAAATTAAAAAAAAAACGCAATATGTAGGCTACACGAGAACGGAGACGTCGAGTAACCAAAACAAATGCGTTAAACAAATTCGTACACGTTATTTATCAATTTAACTCTAGAATTAAAGGATATACAACGAGAAACAACGTTTGACAACCTTTAAACAGTTTTAATAACTATCTCAAAAATTATCGCTCTGATGCAAACAACTGATGAGTTATCTACATAAATATGATGAACAAAACGACTTACGTATTTTAAACATGCTAACCTTTAGCCAGGTAAGCAAATTAAAAAAAAAACGCAATATGTAGGCTACACGAGAACGGAGACGTCGAGTAGCCAAAACAAATGCGTTAAACAAATTCGTACACGTTATTTATCAATTTAACTCTAGAATTAAAGGATATACAACGAGAAACAACGTTTGACAACCTTTAAACAATTTTAATAACTATCTCAAAAATTGTCGCTCTGATGCAAACAACTGCTGAGTTATCTACTCAAATTTGTTGAACAAAACGACTTACGTATTTTAAACATGCTAACCTTTAGCCCGGTAAGCAAATTAAAAAAAAAACGCAATATGTAGGCTACACGAGAACGGAGACGTCGAGTAACCAAAACAAATACGTTAAACAAATTCGTACACGTTATTTATCAATTTAACTCTAGAATTAAAGGATATACAACGAGAAACAACGTTTCACAACCTTTAAACAGTTTTAATAACTATCTCAAAAATTGTCGCTCTGATGCAAACAACTGATGAGTTATCTACTTAAATATGATGAACAAAACGACTTACGTATTTTAAGCATGCTAACCTTTAGCCCGGTAAGCAAATTAAAAAAAAAAACGCAATATATAGGCTACACGAGAACGGAGACGTCGAGTAACCAAAACAAATGCGTTAAACAAATTCGTACACGTTATTTATCAATTTAACTCTAGAATTAAAGGATATACAACGAGAAACAACGTTTGACAACTTTTAAACAGTTTTAATAACTATCTCAAAAATTATCGCTCTGATGCAAACAACTGATGAGTTATCTACTTAAATTTGATGAACAAAACGACTTACGTATTTTAAACATGCTAACATTTAGCCCGGTAAGCAAATTAAAAAAAAAACGCAATATGTAGGCTACACGAGAACGGAGACGTCGAGTAACCAAAACAAATGCGTTAAACAAATTCGTACACGTTATTTATCAATTTAACTCTAGAATTAAAGGATATACAACGAGAAACAACGTTTGACAACTTTTAAACAGTTTTAATAACTATCTCAAAAATTATCGCTCTGATGCAAACAACTGATGAGTTATCTACTTAAATTTGATGAACAAAACGACTTACGTATTTTAAACATGCTAACCTTTAGCCAGGTAAGCAAATTAAAAAAAAAACGCAATATGTAGGCTACACGAGAACGGAGACGTCGAGTAACCAAAACAAATGCGTTAAACAAATTCGTACACGTTATTTATCAATTTAACTCTAGAATTAAAGGATATACAACGAGAAACAACGTTTGACAACTTTTAAACAGTTTTAATAACTATCTCAGAAATTATCGCTCTGATGCAAACAACTGATGAGTTATCTACTTAAATTTGATGAACAAAACGACTTACGTATTTTAAACATGCTAACCTTTAGCCCGGTAAGCAAATTAAAAAAAAAACGCAATATGTAGGCTACACGAGAACGGAGACGTCGAGTAACCAAAACAAATGCGTTAAACAAATTCGTACACGTTATTTATCAATTTAACTCTAGAATTAAAGGATATACAACGAGAAACAACGTTTGACAACTTTTAAACAGTTTTAATAACTATCTCAAAAATTATCGCTCTGATGCAAACAACTGATGAGTTATCTACTTAAATTTGATGAACAAAACGACTTACGTATTTTAAACATGCTAACCTTTAGCCAGGTAAGCAAATTAAAAAAAAAACGCAATATGTAGGCTACACGAGAACGGAGACGTCGAGTAACCAAAACAAATGCGTTAAACAAATTCGTACACGTTATTTATCAATTTAACTCTAGAATTAAAGGATATACAACGAGAAACAACGTTTGACAACTTTTAAACAGTTTTAATAACTATCTCAAAAATTATCGCTCTGATGCAAACAACTGATGAGTTATCTACTTAAATTTGATGAACAAAACGACTTACGTATTTTAAACATGCTAACCTTTAGCCAGGTAAGCAAATTAAAAAAAAAACGCAATATGTAGGCTACACGAGAACGGAGACGTCGAGTAACCAAAACAAATGCGTTAAACAAATTCGTACACGTTATTTATCAATTTAACTCTAGAATTAAAGGATATACAACGAGAAACAACGTTTGACAACTTTTAAACAGTTTTAATAACTATCTCAAAAATTATCGCTCTAATGCAAACAACTGATGAGTTATCTACTTAAATTTGATGAACAAAACGACTTACGTATTTTAAACATGCTAACCTTTAGCCCGGTAAGCAAATTAAAAAAAAAACGCAATATGTAGGCTACACGAGAACGGAGACGTCGAGTAACCAAAACAAATGCGTTAAACAAATTCGTACACGTTATTTATCAATTTAACTCTAGAATTAAAGGATATACAACGAGAAACAACGTTTGACAACCTTTAAACAGTTTTAATAACTATCTCAAAAATTATCGCTCTGATGCAAACAACTGATGAGTTATCTACTTAAATATGATGAACAAAACGACTTACGTATTTTAAACATGCTAACCTTTAGCCAGGTAAGCAAATTAAAAAAAAAACGCAATATGTAGGCTACACGAGAACGGAGACGTCGAGTAACCAAAACAAATGCGTTAAACAAATTCGTACACGTTATTTATCAATTTAACTCTAGAATTAAAGGATATACAGCGAGAAACAACGTTTGACAACTTTTAAACAGTTTTAATAACTATCTCAAAAATTATCGCCCTGATGCAAACAACTGATGAGTTATCTACTTAAATTTGTTGAACAAAACGACTTACGTATTTTAAACATGCTAACCTTTAGCCCGGTAAGCAAATTAAAAAAAAAACGCTATATGTGGGCTACACGAGAACGGAGACGTCGAGTAACCAAAACAAATGCGTTAAACAAATTCGTACACGTTATTTATCAATTTAACTCTAGAATTAAAGGATATACAACGAGAAACAACGTTTGACAACCTTTAAACAGTTTTAATAACTATCTCAAAAATTATCGCTCTGATGCAAACAACTGATGAGTTATCTACTTAAATATGATGAACAAAACGACTTACGTATTTTAAACATGCTAACCTTTAGCCAGGTAAGCAAATTAAAAAAAAACGCAATATGTAGGCTACACGAGAACGGAGACGTCGAGTAACCAAAACAAATGCGTTAAACAAATTCGTACACGTTATTTATCAATTTAACTCTAGAATTAAAGGATATACAACGAGAAACAACGTTTGACAACTTTTAAACAGTTTTAATAACTATCTCAAAAATTATCGCTCTGATGCAAACAACTGATGAGTTATCTACTTAAATTTGTTGAACAAAACGACTTACGTATTTTAAACATGCTAACCTTTAGCCCGGTAAGCAAATTAAAAAAAAAAACGCTATATGTGGGCTACACGAGAACGGAGACGTCGAGTAACCAAAACAAATGCGTTAAACAAATTCGTACACGTTATTTATCAATTTAACTCTAGAATTAAAGGATATACAACGAGAAACAACGTTTGACAACCTTTAAACAATTTTAATAACTATCTCAAAAATTGTCGCTCTCATGCAAACAACTGCTGAGTTATCTACTCAAATTTGTTGAACAAAACGACTTACGTATTTTAAACATGCTAACCTTTAGCCCGGTAAGCAAATTAAAAAAAAAAAACGCAATATGTAGGCTACACGAGAACGGAGACGTCGAGTAACCAAAACAAATGCGTTAAACAAATTCGTACACGTTATTTATCAATTTAACTCTAGAATTAAAGGATATACAACGAGAAACAACGTTTGACAACCTTTAAACAGTTTTAATAACTATCTCAAAAATTATCGCTCTGATGCAAACAACTGATGAGTTATCTACTTAAATATGATGAACAAAACGACTTACGTATTTTAAACATGCTAACCTTTAGCCAGGAAAAAAACGCAATATGTAGGCTACACGAGAACGGAGACGTCGAGTAACCAAAACAAATGCGTTAAACAAATTCGTACACGTTATTTATCAATTTAACTCTAGAATTAAAGGATATACAACGAGAAACAACGTTTGACAACCTTTAAACAGTTTTAATAACTATCTCAAAAATTGTCGCTCTGATGCAAACAACTGATGAGTTATCTACTTAAATTTGATGAACAAAACGACTTACGTATTTTAAACATGCTAACCTTTAGCCAGGTAAGCAAATTAAAAAAAAAACGCAATATGTAGGCTACACGAGAACGGAGACGTCGAGTAACCAAAACAAATGCGTTAAACAAATTCGTACACGTTATTTATCAATTTAACTCTAGAATTAAAGGATATACAACGAGAAACAACGTTTGACAACCTTTAAACAGTTTTAATAACTATCTCAAAAATTATCGCTCTGATGCAAACAACTGATGAGTTATCTACTTAAATTTGATGAACAAAACGACTTACGTATTTTAAACATGCTAACCTTTAGCCCGGTAAGCAAATTAAAAAAAAACGCAATATGTAGGCTACACGAGAACGGAGACGTCGAGTAACCAAAACAAATGCGTTAAACAAATTCGTACACGTTATTTGTCAATTTAACTCTAGAATTAAAGGATATACAACGAGAAACAACGTTTGACAACCTATAAACAGTTTTAATAACTATCTCAAAAATTATCGCTCTGATGCAAACAACTGATGAGTTATCTACTTAAATATGATGAACAAAACGACTTACGTATTTTAAACATGCTAACCTTTAGCCCGGTAAGCAAATTAAAAAAAAAACGCAATATGTAGGCTACACGAGAACGGAGACGTCGAGTAACCAAAACAAATACGTTAAACAAATTCGTACACGTTATTTATCAATTTAACTCTAGAATTAAAGGATATACAACGAGAAACAACGTTTGACAACCTTTAAACAATTTTAATAACTATCTCAAAAATTATCGCTCTGATGCAAACAACTGATGAGTTATCTACTTAAATATGATGAACAAAACGACTTACGTATTTTAAACATGCTATTCTTTAGCCCGGTAAGCAAATTAAAAAAAAAACGCAATATGTAGGCTACACGAGAACGGAGACGTCGAGTAACCAAAACAAATGCGTTAAACAAATTCGTACACGTTATTTATCAATTTAACTCTAGAATTAAAGGATATACAACGAGAAACAACGTTTGACAACCTTTAAACAATTTTAATAACTATCTCAAAAATTGTCGCTCTGATGCAAACAACTGCTGAGTTATCTACTCAAATTTGTTGAACAAAACGACTTACGTATTTTAAACATGCTAACCTTTAGCCCGGTAAGCAAATTAAAAAAAAAACGCAATATGTAGGCTACACGAGAACGGAGACGTCGAGTAACCAAAACAAATGCGTTAAACAAATTCGTACACGTTATTTATCAATTTAACTCTAGAATTAAAGGATATACAACGAGAAACAACGTTTGACAACTTTTAAACAGTTTTAATAACTATCTCAAAAATTATCGCTCTGATGCAAACAACTGATGAGTTATCTACTTAAATTTGATGAACAAAACGACTTACGTATTTTAAACATGCTAACCTTTAGCCCGGTAAGCAAATTAAAAAAAAAACGCAATATGTAGGCTACACGAGAACGGAGACGTCGAGTAACCAAAACAAATGCGTTAAACAAATTCGTACACGTTATTTATCAATTTAACTCTAGAATTAAAGGATATACAACGAGAAACAACGTTTGACAACTTTTAAACAGTTTTAATAACTATCTCAAAAATTATCGCTCTGATGCAAACAACTGATGAGTTATCTACTTAAATTTGATGAACAAAACGACTTACGTATTTTAAACATGCTAACTTTTAGCCCGGTAAGCAAATTAAAAAAAAAACGCAATATGTAGGCTACACGAGAACGGAGACGTCGAGTAACCAAAACAAATGCGTTAAACAAATTTGTACACGTTATTTATCAATTTAACTCTAGAATTACAGGATATACAACGAGAAACAACGTTTGACAACCTTTAAACAGTTTTAATAACTATCTCAAAAATTATCGCTCTGATGCAAACAACTGATGAGTTATCTACTTAAATTTGATGAACAAAACGACTTACGTATTTTAAACATGCTAACCTTTAGCCAGGTAAGCAAATTAAAAAAAAAACGCAATATGTAGGCTACACGAGAACGGAGACGTCGAGTAACCAAAACAAATGCGTTAAACAAATTTGTACACGTTATTTATCAATTTAACTCTAGAATTAAAGGATATACAACGAGAAACAACGTTTGACAACCTTTAAACAGTTTTAATAACTATCTCAAAAATTATCGCTCTGATGCAAACAACTGATGAGTTATCTACTTAAATATGATGAACAAAACGACTTACGTATTTTAAACATGCTAACCTTTAGCCAGGTAAGCAAATTAAAAAAAAAACGCAATATGTAGGCTACACGAGAACGGAGACGTCGAGTAACCAAAACAAATGCGTTAAACAAATTCGTGCACGTTATTTATCAATTTAACTCTAGAATTAAAGGATATACAACGAGAAACGACGTTTGACAACCTTTAAACAATTTTAATAACTATCTCAAAAATTGTCGCTCTGATGCAAACAACTGATGAGTTATCTACTTAAATTTGATGAACAAAACGACTTACGTATTTTAAACATGCTAACCTTTAGCCCGGTAAGCAAATTAAAAAAAAAACGCAATATGTAGGCTACACGAGAACGGAGACGTCGAGTAACCAAAACAAATGCGTTAAACAAATTCGTACACGTTATTTATCAATTTAACTCTAGAATTAAAGGATATACAACGAGAAACAACGTTTGACAACCTTTAAACAATTTTAATAACTATCTCAAAAATTGTCGCTCTGATGCAAACAACTGATGAGTTATCTACTTAAATTTGATGAACAAAACGACTTACGTATTTTAAACATGCTAACCTTTAGCCCGGTAAGCAAATTAAAAAAAAACGCAATATGTAGGCTACACGAGAACGGAGACGTCGAGTAACCAAAACAAATGCGTTAAACAAATTCGTACACGTTATTTATCAATTTAACTCTAGAATTAAAGGATATACAACGAGAAACAACGTTTGACAACCTTTAAACAGTTTTAATAACTATCTCAAAAATTATCGCTCTGATGCAAACAACTGATGAGTTATCTACTTAAATATGATGAACAAAACGACTTACGTATTTTAAACATGCCAACCTTTAGCCCGGTAAGCAAATTAAAAAAAAAACGCAATATGTAGGCTACACGAGAACGGAGACGTCGAGTAACCAAAACAAATGCGTTAAACAAATTCGTACACGTTATTTATCAATTTAACTCTAGAATTAAAGGATATACAACGAGAAACAACGTTTGACAACCTTTAAACAGTTTTAATAACTATCTCAAAAATTATCGCTCTCATGCAAACAACTGATGAGTTATCTACTTAAATATGATGAACAAAACGACTTACGTATTTTAAACATGCTAACCTTTAGCCAGGTAAGCAAATTAAAAAAAAAACGCAATATGTAGGCTACACGAGAACGGAGACGTCGAGTAACCAAAACAAATGCGTTAAACAAATTCGTACACGTTATTTATCAATTTAACTCTAGAATTAAAGGATATACAACGAGAAACAACGTTTGACAACCTTTAAACAGTTTTAATAACTATCTCAAAAATTGTCGCTCTGATGCAAACAACTGATGAGTTATCTACTTAAATTTGATGAACAAAACGACTTACGTATTTTAAACATGCTAACCTTTAGCCAGGTAAGCAAATTAAAAAAAAATCGCAATATGTAGGTTACACGAGAACGGAGACGTCGAGTAACCAAAACGAATGCGTTAAACAAATTCGTACACGTTATTTATCAATTTAACTCTAGAATTAAAGGATATACAACGAGAAACAACGTTTGACAACCTTTAAACAGTTTTAATAACTATCTCAAAAATTATCGCTCTGATGCAAACAACTGATGAGTTATCTACTTAAATATGATGAACAAAACGACTTACGTATTTTAAACATGCTAACCTTTAGCCAGGTAAGCAAATTAAAAAAAAAACGCAATATGTAGGCTACACGAGAACGGAGACGTCGAGTAACCAAAACAAATGCGTTAAACAAATTCGTACACGTTATTTATCAATTTAACTCTAGAATTAAAGGATATACAACGAGAAACAACGTTTGACAACCTTTAAACAGTTTTAATAACTATCTCAAATATTATCGCTCTGATGCAAACAACTGATGAGTTATCTACTTAAATATGATGAACAAAACGACTTACGTATTTTAAACATGCTAACCTTTAGCCAGGTAAGCAAATAAAAAAAAAAACGCAATATGTAGGCTACACGAGAACGGAGACGTCGAGTAACCAAAACAAATGCGTTAAACAAATTCGTACACGTTATATATCAATTTAACTCTAGAATTAAAGGATATACAACGAGAAACAACGTTTGACAACCTTTAAACAGTTTTAATAACTATCTCAAAAATTATCGCTCTGATGCAAACAACTGATGAGTTATCTACTTAAATATGATGAACAAAACGACTTACGTATTTTAAACATGCTATTCTTTAGCCCGGTAAGCAAATTAAAAAAAAAACGCAATATGTAGGCTACACGAGAACGGAGACGTCGAGTAACCAAAACAAATGCGTTAAACAAATTCGTACACGTTATTTATCAATTTAACTCTAGAATTAAAGGATATACAACGAGAAACAACGTTTGACAACCTTTAAACAGTTTTAATAACTATCTCAAAAATTATCGCTCTGATGCAAACAACTGATGAGTTATCTACTTAAATTTGATGAACAAAACGACTTACGTATTTTAAACATGCTAACCTTTAGCCCGGTAAGCAAATTAAAAAAAAAACGCAATATGTAGGCTACACGAGAACGGAGACGTCGAGTAACCAAAACAAATGCGTTAAACAAATTCGTACACGTTATTTATCAATTTAACTCTAGAATTAAAGGATATACAACGAGAAACAACGTTTGACAACCTTTAAACAGTTTTAATAACTATCTCAAAAATTGTCGCTCTGATGCAAACAACTGATGAGTTATCTACTTAAATTTGATGAACAAAACGACTTACGTATTTTAAACATGCTAACCTTTAGCCCGGTAAGCAAATTAAAAAAAAAACGCAATATGTAGGCTACACGAGAACGGAGACGTCGAGTAACCAAAACAAATGCGTTAAACAAATTCGTACACGTTATTTATCAATTTAACTCTAGAATTAAAGGATATACAACGAGAAACAACGTTTGACAACCTTTAAACAGTTTTAATAACTATCTCAAAAATTATCGCTCTGATGCAAACAACTGATGAGTTATCTACTTAAATTTGATGAACAAAACGACTTACGTATTTTAAACATGCTAACCTTTAGCCCGGTAAGCAAATTAAAAAAAAAACGCAATATGTAGGCTACACGAGAACGGAGACGTCGAGTAACCAAAACAAATGCGTTAAACAAATTCGTACACGTTATTTATCAATTTAACTCTAGAATTAAAGGATATACAACGAGAAACAACGTTTGACAACCTTTAAACAGTTTTAATAACTATCTCAAAAATTATCGCTCTGATGCAAACAACTGATGAGTTATCTACTTAAATATGATGAACAAAACGACTTACGTATTTTAAACATGCTAACCTTTAGCCCGGTAAGCAAATTAAAAAAAAAACGCAATATGTAGGCTACACGAGAACGGAGACGTCGAGTAACCAAAACAAATACGTTAAACAAATTCGTACACGTTATTTATCAATTTAACTCTAGAATTAAAGGATATACAACGAGAAACAACGTTTGACAACCTTTAAACAATTTTAATAACTATCTCAAAAATTATCGCTCTGATGCAAACAACTGATGAGTTATCTACTTAAATTTGATGAACAAAACGACTTACGTATTTTAAACATGCTAACCTTTAGCCCGGTAAGCAAATTAAAAAAAAAACGCAATATGTAGGCTACACGAGAACGGAGACGTCGAGTAACCAAAACAAATGCGTTAAACAAATTCGTACACGTTATTTATCAATTTAACTCTAGAATTAAAGGATATACAACGAGAAACAACGTTTGACAACCTTTAAACAATTTTAATAACTATCTCAAAAATTGTCGCTCTGATGCAAACAACTGATGAGTTATCTACTTAAATTTGATGAACAAAACGACTTACGTATTTTAAACATGCTAACCTTTAGCCCGGTAAGCAAATTAAAAAAAAACGCAATATGTAGGCTACACGAGAAAGGAGACGTCGAGTAACCAAAACAAATGCGTTAAACAAATTCGTACACGTTATTTATCAATTTAACTCTAGAATTAAAGGATATACAACGAGAAACAACGTTTGACAACCTTTAAACAGTTTTAATAACTATCTCAAAAATTATCGCTCTGATGCAAACAACTGATGAGTTATCTACTTAAATATGATGAACAAAACGACTTACGTATTTTAAACATGCCAACCTTTAGCCCGGTAAGCAAATTAAAAAAAAAACGCAATATGTAGGCTACACGAGAACGGAGACGTCGAGTAACCAAACAAATGCGTTAAACAAATTCGTACACGTTATTTATCAATTTAACTCTAGAATTAAAGGATATACAACGAGAAACAACGTTTGACAACCTTTAAACAGTTTTAATAACTATCTCAAAAATTATCGCTCTCATGCAAACAACTGATGAGTTATCTACTTAAATATGATGAACAAAACGACTTACGTATTTTAAACATGCTAACCTTTAGCCAGGTAAGCAAATTAAAAAAAAAAACGCAATATGTAGGCTACACGAGAACGGAGACGTCGAGTAACCAAAACAAATGCGTTAAACAAATTCGTACACGTTATTTATCAATTTAACTCTAGAATTAAAGGATATACAACGAGAAACAACGTTTGACAACCTTTAAACAGTTTTAATAACTATCTCAAAAATTGTCGCTCTGATGCAAACAACTGATGAGTTATCTACTTAAATTTGATGAACAAAACGACTTACGTATTTTAAACATGCTAACCTTTAGCCAGGTAAGCAAATTAAAAAAAAAACGCAATATGTAGGCTACACGAGAACGGAGACGTCGAGTAACCAAAACAAATGCGTTAAACAAATTCGTACACGTTATTTATCAATTTAACTCTAGAATTAAAGGATATACAACGAGAAACAACGTTTGACAACCTTTAAACAGTTTTAATAACTATCTCAAAAATTATCGCTCTGATGCAAACAACTGATGAGTTATCTACTTAAATTTGATGAACAAAACGACTTACGTATTTTAAACATGCTAACCTTTAGCCCGGTAAGCAAATTAAAAAAAAAACGCAATATGTAGGCTACACGAGAACGGAGACGTCGAGTAACCAAAACAAATGCGTTAAACAAATTCGTACACGTTATTTATCAATTTAACTCTAGAATTAAAGGATATACAACGAGAAACAACGTTTGACAACCTTTAAACAGTTTTAATAACTATCTCAAAAATTGTCGCTCTGATGCAAACAACTGATGAGTTATCTACTTAAATTTGATGAACAAAACGACTTACGTATTTTAAACATGCTAACCTTTAGCCCGGTAAGCAAATTAAAAAAAAAACGCAATATGTAGGCTACACGAGAACGGAGACGTCGAGTAACCAAAACAAATGCGTTAAACAAATTCGTACACGTTATTTATCAATTTAACTCTAGAATTAAAGGATATACAACGAGAAACAACGTTTGACAACCTTTAAACAGTTTTAATAACTATCTCAAAAATTATCGCTCTGATGCAAACAACTGATGAGTTATCTACTTAAATTTGATGAACAAAACGACTTACGTATTTTAAACATGCTAACCTTTAGCCCGGTAAGCAAATTAAAAAAAAAACGCAATATGTAGGCTACACGAGAACGGAGACGTCGAGTAACCAAAACAAATGCGTTAAACAAATTCGTACACGTTATTTATCAATTTAACTCTAGAATTAAAGGATATACAACGAGAAACAACGTTTGACAACCTTTAAACAGTTTTAATAACTATCTCAAAAATTATCGCTCTGATGCAAACAACTGATGAGTTATCTACTTAAATATGATGAACAAAACGACTTACGTATTTTAAACATGCTAACCTTTAGCCCGGTAAGCAAATTAAAAAAAAAACGCAATATGTAGGCTACACGAGAACGGAGACGTCGAGTAACCAAAACAAATACGTTAAACAAATTCGTACACGTTATTTATCAATTTAACTCTAGAATTAAAGGATATACAACGAGAAACAACGTTTGACAACCTTTAAACAATTTTAATAACTATCTCAAAAATTATCGCTCTGATGCAAACAACTGATGAGTTATCTACTTAAATTTGATGAACAAAACGACTTACGTATTTTAAACATGCTAACCTTTAGCCCGGTAAGCAAATTAAAAAAAAAACGCAATATGTAGGCTACACGAGAACGGAGACGTCGAGTAACCAAAACAAATGCGTTAAACAAATTCGTACACGTTATTTATCAATTTAACTCTAGAATTAAAGGATATACAACGAGAAACAACGTTTGACAACCTTTAAACAATTTTAATAACTATCTCAAAAATTGTCGCTCTGATGCAAACAACTGATGAGTTATCTACTTAAATTTGATGAACAAAACGACTTACGTATTTTAAACATGCTAACCTTTAGCCCGGTAAGCAAATTAAAAAAAAAACGCAATATGTAGGCTACACGAGAAAGGAGACGTCGAGTAACCAAAACAAATGCGTTAAACAAATTCGTACACGTTATTTATCAATTTAACTCTAGAATTAAAGGATATACAACGAGAAACAACGTTTGACAACCTTTAAACAGTTTTAATAACTATCTCAAAAATTATCGCTCTGATGCAAACAACTGATGAGTTATCTACTTAAATATGATGAACAAAACGACTTACGTATTTTAAACATGCCAACCTTTAGCCCGGTAAGCAAATTAAAAAAAAAACGCAATATGTAGGCTACACGAGAACGGAGACGTCGAGTAACCAAACAAATGCGTTAAACAAATTCGTACACGTTATTTATCAATTTAACTCTAGAATTAAAGGATATACAACGAGAAACAACGTTTGACAACCTTTAAACAGTTTTAATAACTATCTCAAAAATTATCGCTCTCATGCAAACAACTGATGAGTTATCTACTTAAATATGATGAACAAAACGACTTACGTATTTTAAACATGCTAACCTTTAGCCAGGTAAGCAAATTAAAAAAAAAAACGCAATATGTAGGCTACACGAGAACGGAGACGTCGAGTAACCAAAACAAATGCGTTAAACAAATTCGTACACGTTATTTATCAATTTAACTCTAGAATTAAAGGATATACAACGAGAAACAACGTTTGACAACCTTTAAACAGTTTTAATAACTATCTCAAAAATTGTCGCTCTGATGCAAACAACTGATGAGTTATCTACTTAAATTTGATGAACAAAACGACTTACGTATTTTAAACATGCTAACCTTTAGCCAGGTAAGCAAATTAAAAAAAAAACGCAATATGTAGGCTACACGAGAACGGAGACGTCGAGTAACCAAAACAAATGCGTTAAACAAATTCGTACACGTTATTTATCAATTTAACTCTAGAATTAAAGGATATACAACGAGAAACAACGTTTGACAACCTTTAAACAGTTTTAATAACTATCTCAAAAATTATCGCTCTGATGCAAACAACTGATGAGTTATCTACTTAAATTTGATGAACAAAACGACTTACGTATTTTAAACATGCTAACCTTTAGCCCGGTAAGCAAATTAAAAAAAAAACGCAATTTGTAGGCTACACGAGAACGGAGACGTCGAGTAACCAAAACAAATGCGTTAAACAAATTCGTACACGTTATTTATCAATTTAACTCTAGAATTAAAGGATATACAACGAGAAACAACGTTTGACAACCTTTAAACAGTTTTAATAACTATCTCAAAAATTATCGCTCTGATGCAAACAACTGATGAGTTATCTACTTAAATATGATGAACAAAACGACTTACGTATTTTAAACATGCTAACCTTTAGCCCGGTAAGCAAATTAAAAAAAAAACGCAATATGTAGGCTACACGAGAACGGAGACGTCGAGTAACCAAAACAAATACGTTAAACAAATTCGTACACGTTATTTATCAATTTAACTCTAGAATTAAAGGATATACAACGAGAAACAACGTTTGACAACCTTTAAACAATTTTAATAACTATCTCAAAAATTATCGCTCTGATGCAAACAACTGATGAGTTATCTACTTA
This sequence comes from Eurosta solidaginis, assembly GCF_040869045.1. Taxonomy (NCBI): domain Eukaryota; kingdom Metazoa; phylum Arthropoda; class Insecta; order Diptera; family Tephritidae; genus Eurosta; species Eurosta solidaginis. The sequence goes on from NW_027136948.1 coordinate 115,727, forward strand.
AATATGATGAACAAAACGACTTACGTATTTTAAACATGCTATTCTTTAGCCCGGTAAGCAAATTAAAAAAAAAACGCAATATGTAGGCTACACGAGAACGGAGACGTCGAGTAACCAAAACAAATGCGTTAAACAAATTCGTACACGTTATTTATCAATTTAACTCTAGAATTAAAGGATATACAACGAGAAACAACGTTTGACAACCTTTAAACAATTTTAATAACTATCTCAAAAATTGTCGCTCTGATGCAAACAACTGCTGAGTTATCTACTCAAATTTGTTGAACAAAACGACTTACGTATTTTAAACATGCTAACCTTTAGCCCGGTAAGCAAATTAAAAAAAAAACGCAATATGTAGGCTACACGAGAACGGAGACGTCGAGTAACCAAAACAAATGCGTTAAACAAATTCGTACACGTTATTTATCAATTTAACTCTAGAATTAAAGGATATACAACGAGAAACAACGTTTGACAACTTTTAAACAGTTTTAATAACTATCTCAAAAATTATCGCTCTGATGCAAACAACTGATGAGTTATCTACTTAAATTTGATGAACAAAACGACTTACGTATTTTAAACATGCTAACCTTTAGCCCGGTAAGCAAATTAAAAAAAAAAACGCAATATGTAGGCTACACGAGAACGGAGACGTCGAGTAACCAAAACAAATGCGTTAAACAAATTCGTACACGTTATTTATCAATTTAACTCTAGAATTAAAGGATATACAACGAGAAACAACGTTTGACAACTTTTAAACAGTTTTAATAACTATCTCAAAAATTATCGCTCTGATGCAAACAACTGATGAGTTATCTACTTAAATTTGATGAACAAAACGACTTACGTATTTTAAACATGCTAACTTTTAGCCCGGTAAGCAAATTAAAAAAAAACGCAATATGTAGGCTACACGAGAACGGAGACGTCGAGTAACCAAAACAAATGCGTTAAACAAATTTGTACACGTTATTTATCAATTTAACTCTAGAATTACAGGATATACAACGAGAAACAACGTTTGACAACCTTTAAACAGTTTTAATAACTATCTCAAAAATTATCGCTCTGAGGCAAACAACTGATGAGTTATCTACTTAAATTTGATGAACAAAACGACTTACGTATTTTAAACATGCTAACCTTTAGCCAGGTAAGCAAATTAAAAAAAAAACGCAATATGTAGGCTACACGAGAACGGAGACGTCGAGTAACCAAAACAAATGCGTTAAACAAATTTGTACACGTTATTTATCAATTTAACTCTAGAATTAAAGGATATACAACGAGAAACAACGTTTGACAACCTTTAAACAGTTTTAATAACTATCTCAAAAATTATCGCTCTGATGCAAACAACTGATGAGTTATCTACTTAAATATGATGAACAAAACGACGTACGTATTTTAAACATGCTAACCTTTAGCCAGGTAAGCAAATTAAAAAAAAAACGCAATATGTAGGCTACACGAGAACGGAGACGTCGAGTAACCAAAACAAATGCGTTAAACAAATTCGTGCACGTTATTTATCAATTTAACTCTAGAATTAAAGGATATACAACGAGAAACAACGTTTGACAACCTTTAAACAATTTTAATAACTATCTCAAAAATTGTCGCTCTGATGCAAACAACTGACGAGTTATCTACTTAAATTTGATGAACAAAACGACTTACGTATTTTAAACATGCTAACCTTTAGCCCGGTAAGCAAATTTAAAAAAAAACGCAATATGTAGGCTACACGAGAACGGAGACGTCGAGTAACCAAAACAAATGCGTTAAACAAATTCGTACACGTTATTTATCAATTTAACTCTAGAATTAAAGGATATACAACGAGAAACAACGTTTGACAACCTTTAAACAATTTTAATAACTATCTCAAAAATTGTCGCTCTGATGCAAACAACTGATGAGTTATCTACTTAAATTTGATGAACAAAACGACTTACGTATTTTAAACATGCTAACCTTTAGCCCGGTAAGCAAATTAAAAAAAAACGCAATATGTAGGCTACACGAGAACGAAGACGTCGAGTAACCAAAACAAATGCGTTAAACAAATTCGTACACGTTATTTATCAATTTAACTCTAGAATTAAAGGATATACAACGAGAAACAACGTTTGACAACCTTTAAACAGTTTTAATAACTATCTCAAAAATTATCGCTCTGATGCAAACAACTGATGAGTTATCTACTTAAATATGATGAACAAAACGACTTACGTATTTTAAACATGCCAACCTTTAGCCCGGTAAGCAAATTAAAAAAAAAACGCAATATGTAGGCTACACGAGAACGGAGACGTCGAGTAACCAAAACAAATGCGTTAAACAAATTCGTACACGTTATTTATCAATTTAACTCTAGAATTAAAGGATATACAACGAGAAACAACGTTTGACAACCTTTAAACAATTTTAATAACTATCTCAAAAATTGTCGCTCTGATGCAAACAACTGATGAGTTATCTACTTAAATTTGATGAACAAAACGACTTACGTATTTTAAACATGCTAACCTTTAGCCCGGTAAGCAAATTAAAAAAAAACGCAATATGTAGGCTACACGAGAACGGAGACGTCGGGTAACCAAAACAAATGCGTTAAACAAATTCGTACACGTTATTTATCAATTTAACTCTAGAATTAAAGGATATACAACGAGAAACAACGTTTGACAACCTTTAAACAGTTTTAATAACTATCTCAAAAATTATCGCTCTGATGCAAACAACTGATGAGTTATCTACTTAAATATGATGAACAAAACGACTTACGTATTTTAAACATGCTAACCTTTAGCCAGGTAAGCAAATTAAAAAAAAAACGCAATATGTAGGCTACACGAGAACGGAGACGTCGAGTAACCAAAACAAATGCGTTAAACAAATTCGTGCACGTTATTTATCAATTTAACTCTAGAATTAAAGGATATACAACGAGAAACAACGTTTGACAACCTTTAAACAATTTTAATAACTATCTCAAAAATTGTCGCTCTGATGCAAACAACTGATGAGTTATCTACTTAAATTTGATGAACAAAACGACTTACGTATTTTAAACATGCTAACCTTTAGCCCGGTAAGCAAATTAAAAAAAAAAACGCAATATGTAGGCTACACGAGAACGGAGACGTCGAGTAACCAAAACAAATGCGTTAAACAAATTCGTACACGTTATTTATCAATTTAACTCTAGAATTAAAGGATATACAACGAGAAACAACGTTTGACAACCTTTAAACAATTTTAATAACTATCTCAAAAATTGTCGCTCTGATGCAAACAACTGATGAGTTATCTACTTAAATTTGATGAACAAAACGACTTACGTATTTTAAACATGCTAACCTTTAGCCCGGTAAGCAAATTAAAAAAAAACGCAATATGTAGGCTACACGAGAACGGAGACGTCGAGTAACCAAAACAAATGCGTTAAACAAATTCGTACACGTTATTTATCAATTTAACTCTAGAATTAAAGGATATACAACGAGAAACAACGTTTGACAACCTTTAAACAGTTTTAATAACTATCTCAAAAATTATCGCTCTGATGCAAACAACTGATGAGTTATCTACTTAAATATGATGAACAAAACGACTTACGTATTTTAAACATGCCAACCTTTAGCCCGGTAAGCAAATTAAAAAAAAAACGCAATATGTAGGCTACACGAGAACGGAGACGTCGAGTAACCAAAACAAATGCGTTAAACAAATTCGTACACGTTATTTATCAATTTAACTCTAGAATTAAAGGATATACAACGAGAAACAACGTTTGACAACCTTTAAACAGTTTTAATAACTATCTCAAAAATTATCGCTCTCATGCAAACAACTGATGAGTTATCTACTTAAATATGATGAACAAAACGACTTACGTATTTTAAACATGCTAACCTTTAGCCAGGTAAGCAAATTAAAAAAAAAACGCAATATGTAGGCTACACGAGAACGGAGACGTCGAGTAACCAAAACAAATGCGTTAAACAAATTCGTACACGTTATTTATCAATTTAACTCTAGAATTAAAGGATATACAACGAGAAACAACGTTTGACAACCTTTAAACAGTTTTAATAACTATCTCAAAAATTGTCGCTCTGATGCAAACAACTGATGAGTTATCTACTTAAATTTGATGAACAAAACGACTTACGTATTTTAAACATGCTAACCTTTAGCCAGGTAAGCAAATTAAAAAAAAAAACGCAATATGTAGGCTACACGAGAACGGAGACGTCGAGTAACCAAAACAAATGCGTTAAACAAATTCGTACACGCTATTTATCAATTTAACTCTAGAATTAAAGGATATACAACGAGAAACAACGTTTGACAACCTTTAAACAGTTTTAATAACTATCTCAAAAATTATCGCTCTGATGCAAACAACTGATGAGTTATCTACTTAAATATGATGAACAAAACGACTTACGTATTTTAAACATGCTAACCTTTAGCCAGGTAAGCAAATTAAAAAAAAAACGCAATATGTAGGCTACACGAGAACGGAGACGTCGAGTAACCAAAACAAATGCGTTAAACAAATTCGTACACGTTATTTATCAATTTAACTCTAGAATTAAAGGATATACAACGAGAAACAACGTTTGACAACCTTTAAACAGTTTTAATAACTATCTCAAAAATTATCGCTCTGATGCAAACAACTGATGAGTTATCTACTTAAATATGATGAACAAAACGACTTACGTATTTTAAACATGCTAACCTTTAGCCAGGTAAGCAAATTAAAAAAAAAACGCAATATGTAGGCTACACGAGAACGGAGACGTCGAGTAACCAAAACAAATGCGTTAAACAAATTCGTACACGTTATTTATCAATTTAACTCTAGAATTAAAGGATATACAACGAGAAACAACGTTTGACAACCTTTAAACAGTTTTAATAACTATCTCAAAAATTATCGCTCTGATGCAAACAACTGATGAGTTATCTACTTAAATATGATGAACAAAACGACTTACGTATTTTAAACATGCTATTCTTTAGCCCGGTAAGCAAATTAAAAAAAAACGCAATATGTAGGCTACACGAGAACGGAGACGTCGAGTAACCAAAACAAATGCGTTAAACAAATTCGTACACGTTATTTATCAATTTAACTCTAGAATTAAAGGATATACAACGAGAAACAACGTTTGACAACCTTTAAACAGTTTTAATAACTATCTCAAAAATTATCGCTCTGATGCAAACAACTGATGAGTTATCTACTTAAATTTGATGAACAAAACGACTTACGTATTTTAAACATGCTAACCTTTAGCCCGGTAAGCAAATTAAAAAAAAAACGCAATATGTAGGCTACACGAGAACGGAGACGTCGAGTAACCAAAACAAATGCGTTAAACAAATTCGTACACGTTATTTATCAATTTAACTCTAGAATTAAAGGATATACAACGAGAAACAACGTTTGACAACCTTTAAACAGTTTTAATAACTATCTCAAAAATTGTCGCTCTGATGCAAACAACTGATGAGTTATCTACTTAAATTTGATGAACAAAACGACTTACGTATTTTAAACATGCTAACCTTTAGCCCGGTAAGCAAATTAAAAAAAAAACGCAATATGTAGGCTACACGAGAACGGAGACGTCGAGTAACCAAAACAAATGCGTTAAACAAATTCGTACACGTTATTTATCAATTTAACTCTAGAATTAAAGGATATACAACGAGAAACAACGTTTGACAACCTTTAAACAGTTTTAATAACTATCTCAAAAATTATCGCTCTGATGCAAACAACTGATGAGTTATCTACTTAAATTTGATGAACAAAACGACTTACGTATTTTAAACATGCTAACCTTTAGCCCGGTAAGCAAATTAAAAAAAAAACGCAATATGTAGGCTACACGAGAACGGAGACGTCGAGTAACCAAAACAAATGCGTTAAACAAATTCGTACACGTTATTTATCAATTTAACTCTAGAATTAAAGGAACAAAACGACTTACGTATTTTAAACATGCTATTCTTTAGCCCGGTAAGCAAATTAAAAAAAAACGCAATATGTAGGCTACACGAGAACGGAGACGTCGAGTAACCAAAACAAATGCGTTAAACAAATTCGTACACGTTATTTATCAATTTAACTCTAGAATTAAAGGATATACAACGAGAAACAACGTTTGACAACCTTTAAACAGTTTTAATAACTATCTCAAAAATTATCGCTCTGATGCAAACAACTGATGAGTTATCTACTTAAATTTGATGAACAAAACGACTTACGTATTTTAAACATGCTAACCTTTAGCCCGGTAAGCAAATTAAAAAAAAAACGCAATATGTAGGCTACACGAGAACGGAGACGTCGAGTAACCAAAACAAATGCGTTAAACAAATTCGTACACGTTATTTATCAATTTAACTCTAGAATTAAAGGATATACAACGAGAAACAACGTTTGACAACCTTTAAACAGTTTTAATAACTATCTCAAAAATTGTCGCTCTGATGCAAACAACTGATGAGTTATCTACTTAAATTTGATGAACAAAACGACTTACGTATTTTAAACATGCTAACCTTTAGCCCGGTAAGCAAATTAAAAAAAAAACGCAATATGTAGGCTACACGAGAACGGAGACGTCGAGTAACCAAAACAAATGCGTTAAACAAATTCGTACACGTTATTTATCAATTTAACTCTAGAATTAAAGGATATACAACGAGAAACAACGTTTGACAACCTTTAAACAGTTTTAATAACTATCTCAAAAATTATCGCTCTGATGCAAACAACTGATGAGTTATCTACTTAAATTTGATGAACAAAACGACTTACGTATTTTAAACATGCTAACCTTTAGCCCGGTAAGCAAATTTAAAAAAAAACGCAATATGTAGGCTACACGAGAACGGAGACGTCGAGTAACCAAAACAAATGCGTTAAACAAATTCGTACACGTTATTTATCAATTTAACTCTAGAATTAAAGGATATACAACGAGAAACAACGTTTGACAACCTTTAAACAGTTTTAATAACTATCTCAAAAATTATCGCTCTGATGCAAACAACTGATGAGTTATCTACTTAAATATGATGAACAAAACGACTTACGTATTTTAAACATGCTAACCTTTAGCCCGGTAAGCAAATTAAAAAAAAAACGCAATATGTAGGCTACACGAGAACGGAGACGTCGAGTAACCAAAACAAATACGTTAAACAAATTCGTACACGTTATTTATCAATTTAACTCTAGAATTAAAGGATATACAACGAGAAACAACGTTTGACAACCTTTAAACAATTTTAATAACTATCTCAAAAATTATCGCTCTGATGCAAACAACTGATGAGTTATCTACTTAAATATGATGAACAAAACGACTTACGTATTTTAAACATGCTATTCTTTAGCCCGGTAAGCAAATTAAAAAAAAAACGCAATATGTAGGCTACACGAGAACGGAGACGTCGAGTAACCAAAACAAATGCGTTAAACAAATTCGTACACGTTATTTATCAATTTAACTCTAGAATTAAAGGATATACAACGAGAAACAACGTTTGACAACCTTTAAACAATTTTAATAACTATCTCAAAAATTGTCGCTCTGATGCAAACAACTGCTGAGTTATCTACTCAAATTTGTTGAACAAAACGACTTACGTATTTTAAACATGCTAACCTTTAGCCCGGTAAGCAAATTAAAAAAAAAACGCAATATGTAGGCTACACGAGAACGGAGACGTCGAGTAACCAAAACAAATGCGTTAAACAAATTCGTACACGTTATTTATCAATTTAACTCTAGAATTAAAGGATATACAACGAGAAACAACGTTTGACAACTTTTAAATAGTTTTAATAACTATCTCAAAAATTATCGCTCTGATGCAAACAACTGATGAGTTATCTACTTAAATTTGATGAACAAAACGACTTACGTATTTTAAACATGCTAACCTTTAGCCCGGTAAGCAAATTAAAAAAAAAACGCAATATGTAGGCTACACGAGAACGAAGACGTCGAGTAACCAAAACAAATGCGTTAAACAAATTCGTACACGTTATTTATCAATTTAACTCTAGAATTAAAGGATATACAACGAGAAACAACGTTTGACAACTTTTAAACAGTTTTAATAACTATCTCAAAAATTATCGCTCTGATGCAAACAACTGATGAGTTATCTACTTAAATTTGATGAACAAAACGACTTACGTATTTTAAACATGCTAACTTTTAGCCCGGTAAGCAAATTAAAAAAAAAACGCAATATGTAGGCTACACGAGAACGGAGACGTCGAGTAACCAAAACAAATGCGTTAAACAAATTTGTACACGTTATTTATCAATTTAACTCTAGAATTACAGGATATACAACGAGAAACAACGTTTGACAACCTTTAAACAGTTTTAATATCTATCTCAAAAATTATCGCTCTGATGCAAACAACTGATGAGTTATCTACTTAAATTTGATGAACAAAACGACTTTCGTATTTTAAACATGCTAACCTTTAGCCAGGTAAGCAAATTAAAAAAAAAACGCAATATGTAGGCTACACGAGAACGGAGACGTCGAGTAACCAAAACAAATGCGTTAAACAAATTTGTACACGTTATTTATCAATTTAACTCTAGAATTAAAGGATATACAACGAGAAACAACGTTTGACAACCTTTAAACAGTTTTAATAACTATCTCAAAAATTATCGCTCTGATGCAAACAACTGATGAGTTATCTACTTAAATATGATGAACAAAACGACTTACGTATTTTAAACATGCTAACCTTTAGCCAGGTAAGCAAATTAAAAAAAAACGCAATATGTAGGCTACACGAGAACGGAGACGTCGAGTAACCAAAACAAATGCGTTAAACAAATTCGTGCACGTTATTTATCAATTTAACTCTAGAATTAAAGGATATACAACGAGAAACAACGTTTGACAACCTTTAAACAATTTTAATAACTATCTCAAAAATTGTCGCTCTGATGCAAACAACTGATGAGTTATCTACTTAAATTTGATGAACAAAACGACTTACGTATTTTAAACATGCTAACCTTTAGCCCGGTAAGCAAATTAAAAAAAAACGCAATATGTAGGCTACACAAGAACGGAGACGTCGAGTAACCAAAACAAATGCGTTAAACAAATTCGTACACGTTATTTATCAATTTAACTCTAGAATTAAAGGATATACAACGAGAAACAACGTTTGACAACCTTTAAACAATTTTAATAACTATCTCAAAAATTGTCGCTCTGATGCAAACAACTGATGAGTTATCTACTTAAATTTGATGAACAAAACGACTTACGTATTTTAAACATGCTAACCTTTAGCCCGGTAAGCAAATTAAAAAAAAACGCAATATGTAGGCTACACGAGAACGGAGACGTCGAGTAACCAAAACAAATGCGTTAAACAAATTCGTACACGTTATTTATCAATTTAACTCTAGAATTAAAGGATATACAACGAGAAACAACGTTTGACAACCTTTAAACAGTTTTAATAACTATCTCAAAAATTATCGCTCTGATGCAAACAACTGATGAGTTATCTACTTAAATATGATGAGCAAAACGACTTACGTATTTTAAACATGCCAACCTTTAGCCCGGTAAGCAAATTAAAAAAAAAACGCAATATGTAGGCTACACGAGAACGGAGACGTCGAGTAACCAAAACAAATGCGTTAAACAAATTCGTACACGTTATTTATCATTTAACTCTAGAATTAGAGGATATACAACGAGAAACAACGTTTGACAACCTTTAAACAGTTTTAATAACTATCTCAAAAATTATCGCTCTCATGCAAACAACTGATGAGTTATCTACTTAAATATGATGAACAAAACGACTTACGTATTTTAAACATGCTAACCTTTAGCCAGGTAAGCAAATTAAAAAAAAAAACGCAATATGTAGGCTACACGAGAACGGAGACGTCGAGTAACCAAAACAAATGCGTTAAACAAATTCGTACACGTTATTTATCAATTTAACTCTAGAATTAAAGGATATACAACGAGAAACAACGTTTGACAACCTTTAAACAGTTTTAATAACTATCTCAAAAATTGTCGCTCTGATGCAAACAACTGATGAGTTATCTACTTAAATTTGATGAACAAAACGACTTACGTATTTTAAACATGCTAACCTTTAGCCAGGTAAGCAAATTAAAAAAAAAACGCAATATGTAGGCTACACGAGAACGGAGACGTCGAGTAACCAAAACAAATGCGTTAAACAAATTCGTACACGTTATTTATCAATTTAACTCTAGAATTAAAGGATATACAACGAGAAACAACGTTTGACAACCTTTAAACAGTTTTAATAACTATCTCAAAAATTATCGCTCTGATGCAAACAACTGATGAGTTATCTACTTAAATTTGATGAACAAAACGACTTACGTATTTTAAACATGCTAACCTTTAGCCCGGTAAGCAAATTAAAAAAAAAACGCAATATGTAGGCTACACGAGAACGGAGACGTCGAGTAACCAAAACAAATGCGTTAAACAAATTCGTACACGTTATTTATCAATTTAACTCTAGAATTAAAGGATATACAACGAGAAACAACGTTTGACAACCTTTAAACAGTTTTAATAACTATCTCAAAAATTATCGCTCTGATGCAAACAACTGATGAGTTATCTACTTAAATATGATGAACAAAACGACTTACGTATTTTAAACATGCTAACCTTTAGCCCGGTAAGCAAATTAAAAAAAAAACGCAATATGTAGGCTACACGAGAACGGAGACGTCGAGTAACCAAAACAAATACGTTAAACAAATTCGTACACGTTATTTATCAATTTAACTCTAGAATTAAAGGATATACAACGAGAAACAACGTTTGACAACCTTTAAACAATTTTAATAACTATCTCAAAAATTATCGCTCTGATGCAAACAACTGATGAGTTATCTACTTAAATATGATGAACAAAACGACTTACGTATTTTAAACATGCTATTCTTTAGCCCGGTAAGCAAATTAAAAAAAAAACGCAATATGTAGGCTACACGAGAACGGAGACGTCGAGTAACCAAAACAAATGCGTTAAACAAATTCGTACACGTTATTTATCAATTTAACTCTAGAATTAAAGGATATACAACGAGAAACAACGTTTGACAACCTTTAAACAATTTTAATAACTATCTCAAAAATTGTCGCTCTGATGCAAACAACTGCTGAGTTATCTACTCAAATTTGTTGAACAAAACGACTTACGTATTTTAAACATGCTAACCTTTAGCCCGGTAAGCAAATTAAAAAAAAAACGCAATATGTAGGCTACACGAGAACGGAGACGTCGAGTAACCAAAACAAATGCGTTAAACAAATTCGTACACGTTATTTATCAATTTAACTCTAGAATTAAAGGATATACAACGAGAAACAACGTTTGACAACTTTTAAACAGTTTTAATAACTATCTCAAAAATTATCGCTCTGATGCAAACAACTGATGAGTTATCTACTTAAATTTGATGAACAAAACGACTTACGTATTTTAAACATGCTAACCTTTAGCCCGGTAAGCAAATTAAAAAAAAAACGCAATATGTAGGCTACACGAGAACGGAGACGTCGAGTAACCAAAACAAATGCGTTAAACAAATTCGTACACGTTATTTATCAATTTAACTCTAGAATTAAAGGATATACAACGAGAAACAACGTTTGACAACTTTTAAACAGTTTTAATAACTATCTCAAAAATTATCGCTCTGATGCAAACAACTGATGAGTTATCTACTTAAATTTGATGAACAAAACGACTTACGTATTTTAAACATGCTAACTTTTAGCCCGGTAAGCAAATTAAAAAAAAAACGCAATATGTAGGCTACACGAGAACGGAGACGTCGAGTAACCAAAACAAATGCGTTAAACAAATTTGTACACGTTATTTATCAATTTAACTCTAGAATTACAGGATATACAACGAGAAACAACGTTTGACAACCTTTAAACAGTTTTAATAACTATCTCAAAAATTATCGCTCTGAGGCAAACAACTGATGAGTTATCTACTTAAATTTGATGAACAAAACGACTTACGTATTTTAAACATGCTAACCTTTAGCCAGGTAAGCAAATTAAAAAAAAAACGCAATATGTAGGCTACACGAGAACGGAGACGTCGAGTAACCAAAACAAATGCGTTAAACAAATTTGTACACGTTATTTATCAATTTAACTCTAGAATTAAAGGATATACAACGAGAAACAACGTTTGACAACCTTTAAACAGTTTTAATAACTATCTCAAAAATTATCGCTCTGATGCAAACAACTGATGAGTTATCTACTTAAATATGATGAACAAAACGACTTACGTATTTTAAACATGCTAACCTTTAGCCAGGTAAGCAAATTAAAAAAAAAACGCAATATGTAGGCTACACGAGAACGGAGACGTCGAGTAACCAAAACAAAAGCGTTAAACAAATTCGTGCACGTTATTTATCAATTTAACTCTAGAATTAAAGGATATACAACGAGAAACAACGTTTGACAACCTTTAAACAATTTTAATAACTATCTCAAAAATTGTCGCTCTGATGCAAACAACTGATGAGTTATCTACTTAAATTTGATGAACAAAACGACTTACGTATTTTAAACATGCTAACCTTTAGCCCGGTAAGCAAATTTAAAAAAAAACGCAATATGTAGGCTACACGAGAACGGAGACGTCGAGTAACCAAAACAAATGCGTTAAACAAATTCGTACACGTTATTTATCAATTTAACTCTAGAATTAAAGGATATACAACGAGAAACAACGTTTGACAACCTTTAAACAATTTTAATAACTATCTCAAAAATTGTCGCTCTGATGCAAACAACTGATGAGTTATCTACTTAAATTTGATGAACAAAACGACTTACGTATTTTAAACATGCTAACCTTTAGCCCGGTAAGCAAATTAAAAAAAAACGCAATATGTAGGCTACACGAGAACGGAGACGTCGAGTAACCAAAACAAATGCGTTAAACAAATTCGTACACGTTATTTATCAATTTAACTCTAGAATTAAAGGATATACAACGAGAAACAACGTTTGACAACCTTTAAACAGTTTTAATAACTATCTCAAAAATTATCGCTCTGATGCAAACAACTGATGAGTTATCTACTTAAATATGATGAACAAAACGACTTACGTATTTTAAACATGCCAACCTTTAGCCCGGTAAGCAAATTAAAAAAAAAACGCAATATGTAGGCTACACGAGAACGGAGACGTCGAGTAACCAAAACAAATGCGTTAAACAAATTCGTACACGTTATTTATCAATTTAACTCTAGAATTAAAGGATATACAACGAGAAACAACGTTTGACAACCTTTAAAGAGTTTTAATAACTATCTCAAAAATTATCGCTCTCATGCAAACAACTGATGAGTTATCTACTTAAATATGATGAACAAAACGACTTACGTATTTTAAACATGCTAACCTTTAGCCAGGTAAGCAAATTAAAAAAAAAACGCAATATGTAGGCTACACGAGAACGGAGACGTCGAGTAACCAAAACAAATGCGTTAAACAAATTCGTACACGTTATTTATCAATTTAACTCTAGAATTAAAGGATATACAACGAGAAACAACGTTTGACAACCTTTAAACAGTTTTAATAACTATCTCAAAAATTGTCGCTCTGATGCAAACAACTGATGAGTTATCTACTTAAATTTGATGAACAAAACGACTTACGTATTTTAAACATGCTAACCTTTAGCCAGGTAAGCAAATTAAAAAAAAAAACGCAATATGTAGGCTACACGAGAACGGAGACGTCGAGTAACCAAAACAAATGCGTTAAACAAATTCGTACACGTTATTTATCAATTTAACTCTAGAATTAAAGGATATACAACGAGAAACAACGTTTGACAACCTTTAAACAGTTTTAATAACTATCTCAAAAATTATCGCTCTGATGCAAACAACTGATGAGTTATCTACTTAAATATGATGAACAAAACGACTTACGTATTTTAAACATGCTAACCTTTAGACAGGTAAGCAAATTAAAAAAAAAACGCAATATGTAGGCTACACGAGAACGGAGACGTCGAGTAACCAAAACAAATGCGTTAAACAAATTCGTACACGTGATTTATCAATTTAACTCTAGAATTAAAGGATATACAACGAGAAACAACGTTTGACAACCTTTAAACAGTTTTAATAACTATCTCAAAAATTATCGCTCTGATGCAAACAACTGATGAGTTATCTACTTAAATATGATGAACAAAACGACTTACGTATTTTAAACATGCTAACCTTTAGCCAGGTAAGCAAATTAAAAAAAAAACGCAATATGTAGGCTACACGAGAACGGAGACGTCGAGTAACCAAAACAAATGCGTTAAACAAATTCGTACACGTTATTTATCAATTTAACTCTAGAATTAAAGGATATACAACGAGAAACAACGTTTGACAACCTTTAAACAGTTTTAATAACTATCTCAAAAATTGTCGCTCTGATGCAAACAACTGATGAGTTATCTACTTAAATTTGATGAACAAAACGACTTACGTATTTTAAACATGCTAACCTTTAGCCCGGTAAGCAAATTAAAAAAAAAACGCAATATGTAGGCTACACGAGAACGGAGACGTCGAGTAACCAAAACAAATGCGTTAAACAAATTCGTACACGTTATTTATCAATTTAACTCTAGAATTAAAGGATATACAACGAGAAACAACGTTTGACAACCTTTAAACAATTTTAATAACTATCTCAAAAATTGTCGCTCTCATGCAAACAACTGCTGAGTTATCTACTCAAATTTGTTGAACAAAACGACTTACGTATTTTAAACATGCTAACCTTTAGCCCGGTAAGCAAATTAAAAAAAAACGCAATATGTAGGCTACACGAGAACGGAGACGTCGAGTAACCAAAACAAATGCGTTAAACAAATTCGTACACGTTATTTATCAATTTAACTCTAGAATTAAAGGATATACAACGAGAAACAACGTTTGACAACCTTTAAACAATTTTAATAACTATCTCAAAAATTGTCGCTCTGATGCAAACAACTGATGAGTTATCTACTTAAATTTGATGAACAAAACGACTTACGTATTTTAAACATGCTAACCTTTAGCCCGGTAAGCAAATTAAAAAAAAAACGCAATATGTAGGCTACACGAGAACGGAGACGTCGAGTAACCAAAACAAATGCGTTAAACAAATTCGTACACGTTATTTATCAATTTAACTCTAGAATTAAAGGATATACAACGAGAAACAACGTTTGACAACCTTTAAACAGTTTTAATAACTATCTCAAAAATTGTCGCTCTGATGCAAACAACTGATGAGTTATCTACTTAAATTTGATGAACAAAACGACTTACGTATTTTAAACATGCTAACCTTTAGCCAGGTAAGCAAATTAAAAAAAAAACGCAATATGTAGGCTACACGAGAACGGAGACGTCGAGTAACCAAAACAAATGCGTTAAACAAATTCGTACACGTTATTTATCAATTTAACTCTAGAATTAAAGGATATACAACGAGAAACAACGTTTGACAACCTTTAAACAGTTTTAATAACTATCTCAAAAATTATCGCTCTGATGCAAACAACTGATGAGTTATCTACTTAAATATGATGAACAAAACGACTTACGTATTTTAAACATGCTAACCTTTAGCCAGGTAAGCAAATTAAAAAAAAAACGCAATATGTAGGCTACACGAGAACGGAGACGTCGAGTAACCAAAACAAATGCGTTAAACAAATTCGTACACGTTATTTATCAATTTAACTCTAGAATTAAAGGATATACAACGAGAAACAACGTTTGACAACCTTTAAACAGTTTTAATAACTATCTCAAAAATTGTCGCTCTGATGCAAACAACTGATGAGTTATCTACTTAAATTTGATGAACAAAACGACTTACGTATTTTAAACATGCTAACCTTTAGCCCGGTAAGCAAATTAAAAAAAAAACGCAATATGTAGGCTACACGAGAACGGAGACGTCGAGTAACCAAAACAAATGCGTTAAACAAATTCGTACACGTTATTTATCAATTTAACTCTAGAATTAAAGGATATACAACGAGAAACAACGTTTGACAACCTTTAAACAATTTTAATAACTATCTCAAAAATTGTCGCTCTCATGCAAACAACTGCTGAGTTATCTACTCAAATTTGTTGAACAAAACGACTTACGTATTTTAAACATGCTAACCTTTAGCCCGGTAAGCAAATTAAAAAAAAAACGCAATATGTAGGCTACACGAGAACGGAGACGTCGAGTAACCAAAACAAATGCGTTAAACAAATTCGTACACGTTATTTATCAATTTAACTCTAGAATTAAAGGATATACAACGAGAAACAACGTTTGACAACCTTTAAACAATTTTAATAACTATCTCAAAAATTGTCGCTCTGATGCAAACAACTGATGAGTTATCTACTTAAATTTGATGAACAAAACGACTTACGTATTTTAAACATGCTAACCTTTAGCCCGGTAAGCAAATTAAAAAAAAAACGCAATATGTAGGCTACACGAGAACGGAGACGTCGAGTAACCAAAACAAATGCGTTAAACAAATTCGTACACGTTATTTATCAATTTAACTCTAGAATTAAAGGATATACAACGAGAAACAACGTTTGACAACTTTTAAACAGTTTTAATAACTATCTCAAAAATTGTCGCTCTGATGCAAACAACTGATGAGTTATCTACTTAAATTTGATGAACAAAACGACTTACGTATTTTAAACATGCTAACCTTTAGCCAGGTAAGCAAATTAAAAAAAAACGCAATATGTAGGCTACACGAGAACGGAGACGTCGAGTAACCAAAACAAATGCGTTAAACAAATTCGTACACGTTATTTATCAATTTAACTCTAGAATTAAAGGATATACAACGAGAAACAACGTTTGACAACTTTTAAACAGTTTTAATAACTATCTCAAAAATTATCGCTCTGATGCAAACAACTGATGAGTTATCTACTTAAATTTGATGAACAAAACGACTTACGTATTTTAAACATGCTAACCTTTAGCCCGGTAAGCAAATTAAAAAAAAACGCAATATGTAGGCTACACGAGAACGGAGACGTCGAGTAACCAAAACAAATGCGTTAAACAAATTCGTACACGTTATTTATCAATTTAACTCTAGAATTAAAGGATATACAACGAGAAACAACGTTTGACAACCTTTAAACAGTTTTAATAACTATCTCAAAAATTATCGCTCTGATGCAAACAACTGATGAGTTATCTACTTAAATATGATGAACAAAACGACTTACGTATTTTAAACATGCTAACCTTTAGCCAGGTAAGCAAATTAAAAAAAAAACGCAATATGTAGGCTACACGAGAACGGAGACGTCGAGTAACCAAAACAAATGCGTTAAACAAATTCGTACACGTTATTTATCAATTTAACTCTAGAATTAAAGGATATACAACGAGAAACAACGTTTGACAACTTTTAAACAGTTTTAATAACTATCTCAAAAATTATCGCTCTGATGCAAACAACTGATGAGTTATCTACTTAAATATGATGAACAAAACGACTTACGTATTTTAAACATGCTAACCTTTAGCCAGGTAAGCAAATTAAAAAAAACGCAATATGTAGGCTACACGAGAACGGAGACGTCGAGTAACCAAAACAAATGCGTTAAACAAATTCGTACACGTTATTTATCAATTTAACTCTAGAATTAAAGGATATACAACGAGAAACAACGTTTGACAACCTTTAAACAGTTTTAATAACTATCTCAAAAATTATCGCTCTGATGCAAACAACTGATGAGTTATCTACTTAAATATGATGAACAAAACGACTTACGTATTTTAAACATGCTAACCTTTAGCCAGGTAAGCAAATTAAAAAAAAAAAGCAATATGTAGGCTACACGAGAACGGAGACGTCGAGTAACCAAAACAAATACGTTAAACAAATTCGTACACGTTATTTATCAATTTAACTCTAGAATTAAAGGATATACAACGAGAAACAACGTTTGACAACTTTTAAACAGTTTTAATAACTATCTCAAAAATTATCGCTCTGATGCAAACAACTGATGAGTTATCTACTTAAATTTGATGAACAAAACGACTTACGTATTTTAAACATGCTAACCTTTAGCCCGGTAAGCAAATTAAAAAAAAAAACGCAATATGTAGGCTACACGAGAACGGAGACGTCGAGTAACCAAAACAAATGCGTTAAACAAATTCGTACACGTTATTTATCAATTTAACTCTAGAATTAAAGGATATACAACGAGAAACCACGTTTGACAACCTTGAAACAATTTTAATAACTATCTCAAAAATTATCGCTCTGATGCAAACAACTGATGAGTTATCTACTTAAATTTGATGAACAAAACGACTTACGTATTTTAAACATGCTAACCTTTAGCCCGGTAAGCAAATTAAAAAAAAAAACGCAATATGTAGGCTATACGAGAACGGAGACGTCGAGTAACCAAAACAAATGCGTTAAACAAATTCGTACACGTTATTTATCAATTTAACTCTAGAATTAAAGGATATACAACGAGAAACAACGTTTGACAACCTTTAAACAGTTTTAATAACTATCTCAAAAATTATCGCTCTGATGCAAACAACTGATGAATTATCTACTTAAATATGATGAACAAAACGACTTACGTATTTTAAACATGCTAACCTTTAGCCAGGTAAGCAAATTAAAAAAAAAACGCAATATGTAGGCTACACGAGAACGGAGACGTCGAGTAACCAAAACAAATGCGTTAAACAAATTTGTACACGTTATTTATCAATTTAACTCTAGAATTAAAGGATATACAACGAGAAACAACGTTTGACAACCTTTAAACAGTTTTAATAACTATCTCAAAAATTATCGCTCTGATGCAAACAACTGATGAGTTATCTACTTAAATATGATGAACAAAACGACTTACGTATTTTAAACATGCTAACCTTTAGCCAGGTAAGCAAATTAAAAAAAAAACGCAATATGTAGGCTAAACGAGAACGGAGACGTCGAGTAACCAAAACAAATGCGTTAAACAAATTCGTACACGTTATTTATCAATTTAACTCTAGAATTAAAGGATATACAACGAGAAACAACGTTTGACAACCTTTAAACAGTTTTAATAACTATCTCAAAAATTATCGCTCTGATGCAAACAACTGATGAGTTATCTACTTAAATATGATGAACAAAACGACTTACGTATTTTAAACATGCTAACCTTTAGCCAGGTAAGCAAATTAAAAAAAAAACGCAATATGTAGGCTACACGAGAACGGAGACGTCGAGTAACCAAAACAAATGCGTTAAACAAATTCGTACACGTTATTTATCAATTTAACTCTAGAATTAAAGGATATACAACGAGAAACAACGTTTGACAACTTTTAAACAGTTTTAATAACTATCTCAAAAATTATCGCTCTGATGCAAACAACTGATGAGTTATCTACTTAAATTTGATGAACAAAACGACTTACGTATTTTAAACATGCTAACCTTTAGCCCGGTAAGCAAATTAAAAAAAAAACGCAATATGTAGGCTACACGAGAACGGAGACGTCGAGTAACCAAAACAAATCCGTTAAACAAATTCGTACACGTTATTTATCAATTTAACTCTAGAATTAAAGGATATACAACGAGAAACAACGTTTGACAACCTTTAAACAGTTTTAATAACTATCTCAAAAATTATCGCTCTGATGCAAACAACTGATGAGTTATCTACTTAAATATGATGAACAAAACGACTTACGTATTTTAAACATGCTAACCTTTAGCCCGGTAAGCAAATTAAAAAAAAAAACGCAATATGTAGGCTACACGAGAACGGAGACGTCGAGTAACCAAAACAAATGCGTTAAACAAATTCGTACACGTTATTTATCAATTTAACTCTAGAATTAAAGGATATACAACGAGAAACAACGTTTGACAACCTTTAAACAATTTTAATAACTATCTCAAAAATTGTCGCTCTGATGCAAACAACTGCTGAGTTATCTACTCAAATTTGTTGAACAACACGACTTACGTATTTTAAACATGCTAACCTTTAGCCCGGTAAGCAAATTAAAAAAAAAAACGCTATATGTGGGCTACACGGGAACGGAGACGTCGAGTAACCAAAACAAATGCGTTAAACAAATTCGTACACGTTATTTATCAATTTAACTCTAGAATTAAAGGATATACAACGAGAAACAACGTTTGACAACCTTTAAACAGTTTTAATAACTATCTCAAAAATTGTCGCTCTGATGCAAACAACTGATGAGTTATCTACTTAAATATGATGAACAAAACGACTTACGTATTTTAAACATGCTAACCTTTAGCCAGGTAAGCAAATTAAAAAAAAAACGCAATATGTAGGCTACACGAGAACGGAGACGTCGAGTAACCAAAACAAATGCGTTAAACAAATTCGTACACGTTATTTATCAATTTAACTCTAGAATTAAAGGATATACAACGAGAAACAACGTTTGACAACTTTTAAACCGTTTTAATAACTATCTCAAAAATTATCGCTCTGATGCAAACAACTGATGAGTTATCTACTTAAATATGATGAACAAAACGACTTACGTATTTTAAACATGCTAACCTTTAGCCAGGTAAGCAAATTAAAAAAAAACGCAATATGTAGGCTACACGAGAACGGAGACGTCGAGTAACCAAAACAAATGCGTTAAACAAATTCGTACACGTTATTTATCAATTTAACTCTAGAATTAAAGGATATACAACGAGAAACAACGTTTGACAACCTTTAAACAGTTTTAATAACTATCTCAAAAATTATCGCTCTGATGCAAACAACTGATGAGTTATCTACTTAAATATGATGAACAAAACGACTTACGTATTTAAAACATGCTAACCTTTAGCCAGGTAAGCAAATTAAAAAAAAACCCAATATGTAGGCTACACGAGAACGGAGACGTCGAGTAACCAAAACAAATGCGTTAAACAAATTCGTACACGTTATTTATCAATTTAACTCTAGAATTAAAGGATATACAACGAGAAACAACGTTTGACAACTTTTAAACAGTTTTAATAACTATCTCAAAAATTATCGCTCTGATGCAAACAACTGATGAGTTATCTACTTAAATATGATGAACAAAACGACTTACGTATTTTAAACATGCTAACCTTTAGCCAGGTAAGCAAATTAAAAAAAAACGCAATATGTAGGCTACACGAGAACGGAGACGTCGAGTAACCAAAACAAATGCGTTAAACAAATTCGTACACGTTATTTATCAATTTAACTCTAGAATTAAAGGATATACAACGAGAAACAACGTTTGACAACCTTTAAACAGTTTTAATAACTATCTCAAAAATTATCGCTCTGATGCAAACAACTGATGAGTTATCTACTTAAATATGATGAACAAAACGACTTACGTATTTTAAACATGCTAACCTTTAGCCAGGTAAGCAAATTAAAAAAAAAAAGCAATATGTAGGCTACACGAGAACGGAGACGTCGAGTAACCAAAACAAATACGTTAAACAAATTCGTACACGTTATTTATCAATTTAACTCTAGAATTAAAGGATATACAACGAGAAACAACGTTTGACAACTTTTAAACAGTTTTAATAACTATCTCAAAAATTATCGCTCTGATGCAAACAACTGATGAGTTATCTACTTAAATTTGATGAACAAAACGACTTACGTATTTTAAACATGCTAACCTTTAGCCCGGTAAGCAAATTAAAAAAAAAAACGCAATATGTAGGCTACACGAGAACGGAGACGTCGAGTAACCAAAACAAATGCGTTAAACAAATTCGTACACGTTATTTATCAATTTAACTCTAGAATTAAAGGATATACAACGAGAAACAACGTTTGACAACCTTTAAACAGTTTTAATAACTATCTCAAAAATTATCGCTCTGATGCAAACAACTGATGAGTTATCTACTTAAATTTGATGAACAAAACGACTTACGTATTTTAAACATGCTAACCTTTAGCCCGGTAAGCAAATTAAAAAAAAAAACGCAATATGTAGGCTATACGAGAACGGAGACGTCGAGTAACCAAAACAAATGCGTTAAACAAATTCGTACACGTTATTTATCAATTTAACTCTAGAATTAAAGGATATACAACGAGAAACAACGTTTGACAACCTTTAAACAGTTTTAATAACTATCTCAAAAATTATCGCTCTGATGCAAACAACTGATGAGTTATCTACTTAAATATGATGAACAAAACGACTTACGTATTTTAAACATGCTAACCTTTAGCCAGGTAAGCAAATTAAAAAAAAAACGCAATATGTAGGCTACACGAGAACGGAGACGTCGAGTAACCAAAACAAATGCGTTAAACAAATTTGTACACGTTATTTATCAATTTAACTCTAGAATTAAAGGATATACAACGAGAAACAACGTTTGACAACCTTTAAACAGTTTTAATAACTATCTCAAAAATTATCGCTCTGATGCAAACAACTGATGAGTTATCTACTTAAATATGATGAACAAAACGACTTACGTATTTTAAACATGCTAACCTTTAGCCAGGTAAGCAAATTAAAAAAAAAACGCAATATGTAGGCTACACGAGAACGGAGACGTCGAGTAACCAAAACAAATGCGTTAAACAAATTCGTACACGATATTTATCAATTTAACTCTAGAATTAAAGGATATACAACGAGAAACAACGTTTGACAACCTTTAAACAGTTTTAATAACTATCTCAAAAATTATCGCTCTGATGCAAACAACTGATGAGTTATCTACTTAAATATGATGAACAAAACGACTTACGTATTTTAAACATGCTAACCTTTAGCCAGGTAAGCAAATTAAAAAAAAAAACGCAATATGTAGGCTACACGAGAACGGAGACGTCGAGTAACCAAAACAAATGCGTTAAACAAATTCGTACACGTTATTTATCAATTTAACTCTAGATTTAAAGGATATACAACGAGAAACAACGTTTGACAACTTTTAAACAGTTTTAATAACTATCTCAAAAATTATCGCTCTGATGCAAACAACTGATGAGTTATCTACTTAAATTTGATGAACAAAACGACTTACGTATTTTAAACATGCTAACCTTTAGCCCGGTAAGCAAATTAAAAAAAAAACGCAATATGTAGGCTACACGAGAACGGAGACGTCGAGTAACCAAAACAAATGCGTTAAACAAATTCGTACACGTTATTTATCAATTTAACTCTAGAATTAAAGGATATACAACGAGAAACAACGTTTGACAACCTTTAAACAGTTTTAATAACTATCTCAAAAATTATCGCTCTGATGCAAACAACTGATGAGTTATCTACTTAAATATGATGAACAAAACGACTTACGTATTTTAAACATGCTAACCTTTAGCCCGGTAAGCAAATTAAAAAAAAAACGCAATATGTAGGCTACACGAGAACGGAGACGTCGAGTAACCAAAACAAATGCGTTAAACAAATTCGTACACGTTATTTATCAATTTAACTCTAGAATTAAAGGATATACAACGAGAAACAACGTTTGACAACCTTTAAACAATTTTAATAACTATCTCAAAAATTGTCGCTCTGATGCAAACAACTGCTGAGTTATCTACTCAAATTTGTTGAACAAAACGACTTACGTATTTTAAACATGCTAACCTTTAGCCCGGTAAGCAAATTAAAAAAAAAAACGCCATATGTGGGCTACACGAGAACGGAGACGTCGAGTAACCAAAACAAATGCGTTAAACAAATTCGTACACGTTATTTATCAATTTAACTCTAGAATTAAAGGATATACAACGAGAAACAACGTTTGACAACCTTTAAACAGTTTTAATAACTATCTCAAAAATTGTCGCTCTGATGCAAACAACTGATGAGTTATCTACTTAAATATGATGAACAAAACGACTTACGTATTTTAAACATGCTAACCTTTAGCCAGG
The DNA here is from genome assembly GCF_040869045.1 of Eurosta solidaginis. NCBI lineage: Eukaryota > Metazoa > Arthropoda > Insecta > Diptera > Tephritidae > Eurosta > Eurosta solidaginis. The sequence continues at coordinate 139,852 of NW_027136948.1, forward strand.
TAAGCAAATTAAAAAAAAAAACGCAATATGTAGGCTACACGAGAACGGAGACGTCGAGTAACCAAAACAAATGCGTTAAACAAATTCGTACACGTTATTTATCAATTTAACTCTAGAATTAAAGGATATACAACGAGAAACAACGTTTGACAACCTTTAAACAGTCTTAATAACTATCTCAAAAATTATCGCTCTGATGCAAACAACTGATGAGTTATCTACTTAAATATGATGAACAAAACGACTTACGTATTTTAAACATGCTAACCTTTAGCCAGGTAAGCAAATTAAAAAAAAAACGCAATATGTAGGCTACACGAGAACGGAGACGTCGAGTAACCAAAACAAATGCGTTAAACAAATTCGTACACGTTATTTATCAATTTAACTCTAGAATTAAAGGATATACAACGAGAAACAACGTTTGACAACCTTTAAACAGTTTTAATAACTATCTCAAAAATTGTCGCTCTGATGCAAACAACTGATGAGTTATCTACTTAAATTTGATGAACAAAACGACTTACGTATTTTAAACATGCTAACCTTTAGCCCGGTAAGCAAATTAAAAAAAAAACGCAATATGTAGGCTACACGAGAACGGAGACGTCGAGTAACCAAAACAAATGCGTTAAACAAATTCGTACACGTTATTTATCAATTTAACTCTAGAATTAAAGGATATACAACGAGAAACAACGTTTGACAACCTTTAAACAACTTTAATAACTATCTCAAAAATTGTCGCTCTCATGCAAACAACTGCTGAGTTATCTACTCAAATTTGTTGAACAAAACGACTTACGTATTTTAAACATGCTAACCTTTAGCCCGGTAAGCAAATTAAAAAAAAAACGCAATATGTAGGCTACACGAGAACGGAGACTTCGAGTAACCAAAACAAATGCGTTAAACAAATTCGTACACGTTATTTATCAATTTAACTCTAGAATTAAAGGATATACAACGAGAAACAACGTTTGACAACCTTTAAACAATTTTAATAACTATCTCAAAAATTGTCGCTCTGATGCAAACAACTGATGAGTTATCTACTTAAATTTGATGAACAAAACGACTTACGTATTTTAAACATGCTAACCTTTAGCCCGGTAAGCAAATTAAAAAAAAAACGCAATATGTAGGCTACACGAGAACGGAGACGTCGAGTAACCAAAACAAATGCGTTAAACAAATTCGTACACGTTATTTATCAATTTAACTCTAGAATTAAAGGATATACAACGAGAAACAACGTTTGACAACCTTTAAACAGTTTTAATAACTATCTCAAAAATTGTCGCTCTGATGCAAACAACTGATGAGTTATCTACTTAAATGTGATGAACAAACGACTTACGTATTTTAAACATGCTAACCTTTAGCCAGGTAAGCAAATTAAAAAAAAAACGCAATATGTAGGCTACACGAGAACGGAGACGTCGAGTAACCAAAACAAATGCGTTAAACAAATTCGTACACGTTATTTATCAATTTAACTCTAGAATTAAAGGATATACAACGAGAAACAACGTTTGACAACCTTTAAACAGTTTTAATAACTATCTCAAAAATTATCGCTCTGATGCAAACAACTGATGAGTTATCTACTTAAATATGATGAACAAAACGACTTACGTATTTTAAACATGCTAACCTTTAGCCAGGTAAGCAAATTAAAAAAAAAACGCAATATGTAGGCTACACGAGAACGGAGACGTCGAGTAACCAAAACAAATGCGTTAAACAAATTCGTACACGTTATTTATCAATTTAACTCTAGAATTAAAGGATATACAACGAGAAACAACGTTTGACAACCTTTAAACAGTTTTAATAACTATCTCAAAAATTATCGCTCTGATGCAAACAACTGATGAGTTATCTACTTAAATATGATGAACAAAACGACTTACGTATTTTAAACATGCTAACCTTTAGCCAGGTAAGCAAATTAAAAAAAAACGCAATATGTAGGCTACACGAGAACGGAGACGTCGAGTAACCAAAACAAATGCGTTAAACAAATTCGTACACGTTATTTATCAATTTAACTCTAGAATTAAAGGATATACAACGAGAAACAACGTTTGACAACCTTTAAACAGTTTTAATAACTATCTCAAAAATTGTCGCTCTGATGCAAACAACTGATGAGTTATCTACTTAAATTTGATGAACAAAACGACTTACGTATTTTAAACATGCTAACCTTTAGCCCGGTAAGCAAATTAAAAAAAAAACGCAATATGTAGGCTACACGAGAACGGAGACGTCGAGTAACCAAAACAAATGCGTTAAACAAATTCGTACACGTTATTTATCAATTTAACTCTACAATTAAAGGATATACAACGAGAAACAACGTTTGACAACCTTTAAACAATTTTAATAACTATCTCAAAAATTGTCGCTCTCATGCAAACAACTGCTGAGTTATCTACTCAAATTTGTTGAACAAAACGACTTACGTATTTTAAACATGCTAACCTTTAGCCCGGTAAGCAAATTAAAAAAAAAACGCAATATGTAGGCTACACGAGAACGGAGACGTCGAGTAACCAAAACAAATGCGTTAAACAAATTCGTACACGTTATTTATCAATTTAACTCTAGAATTAAAGGATATACAACGAGAAACAACGTTTGACAACCTTTAAACAATTTTAATAACTATCTCAAAAATTGTCGCTCTGATGCAAACAACTGATGAGTTATCTACTTAAATTTGATGAACAAAACGACTTACGTATTTTAAACATGCTAACCTTTAGCCCGGTAAGCAAATTAAAAAAAAAACGCAATATGTAGGCTACACGAGAACGGAGACGTCGAGTAACCAAAACAAATGCGTTAAACAAATTCGTACACGTTATTTATCAATTTAACTCTAGAATTAAAGGATATACAACGAGAAACAACGTTTGACAACCTTTAAACAGTTTTAATAACTATCTCAAAAATTGTCGCTCTGATGCAAACAACTGATGAGTTATCTACTTAAATTTGATGAACAAAACGACTTACGTATTTTAAACATGCTAACCTTTAGCCCGGTAAGCAAATTAAAAAAAAAACGCAATATGTAGGCTACACGAGAACGGAGACGTCGAGTAACCAAAACAAATGCGTTAAACAAATTCGTACACGTTATTTATCAATTTAACTCTAGAATTAAAGGATATACAACGAGAAACAACGTTTGACAACCTTTAAACAATTTTAATAACTATCTCAAAAATTGTCGCTCTCATGCAAACAACTGCTGAGTTATCTACTCAAATTTGTTGAACAAAACGACTTACGTATTTTAAACATGCTAACCTTTAGCCCGGTAAGCAAATTAAAAAAAAACGCAATATGTAGGCTACACGAGAACGGAGACGTCGAGTAACCAAAACAAATGCGTTAAACAAATTCGTACACGTTATTTATCAATTTAACTCTAGAATTAAAGGATATACAACGAGAAACAACGTTTGACAACCTTTAAACAATTTTAATAACTATCTCAAAAATTGTCGCTCTGATGCAAACAACTGATGAGTTATCTACTTAAATTTGATGAACAAAACGACTTACGTATTTTAAACATGCTAACCTTTAGCCCGGTAAGCAAATTAAAAAAAAAACGCAATATGTAGGCTACACGAGAACGGAGACGTCGAGTAACCAAAACAAATGCGTTAAACAAATTCGTACACGTTATTTATCAATTTAACTCTAGAATTAAAGGATATACAACGAGAAACAACGTTTGACAACCTTTAAACAGTTTTAATAACTATCTCAAAAATTGTCGCTCTGATGCAAACAACTGATGAGTTATCTACTTAAATTTGATGAACAAAACGACTTACGTATTTTAAACATGCTAACCTTTAGCCAGGTAAGCAAATTAAAAAAAAAACGCAATATGTAGGCTACACGAGAACGGAGACGTCGAGTAACCAAAACAAATGCGTTAAACAAATTCGTACACGTTATTTATCAATTTAACTCTAGAATTAAAGGATATACAACGAGAAACAACGTTTGACAACCTTTAAACAGTTTTAATAACTATCTCAAAAATTATCGCTCTGATGCAAACAACTGATGAGTTATCTACTTAAATATGATGAACAAAACGACTTACGTATTTTAAACATGCTAACCTTTAGCCAGGTAAGCAAATTAAAAAAAAAACGCAATATGTAGGCTACACGAGAACGGAGACGTCGAGTAACCAAAACAAATGCGTTAAACAAATTCGTACACGTTATTTATCAATTTAACTCTAGAATTAAAGGATATACAACGAGAAACAACGTTTGACAACCTTTAAACAGTTTTAATAACTATCTCAAAAATTGTCGCTCTGATGCAAACAACTGATGAGTTATCTACTTAAATTTGATGAACAAAACGACTTACGTATTTTAAACATGCTAACCTTTAGCCCGGTAAGCAAATTAAAAAAAAAACGCAATATGTAGGCTACACGAGAACGGAGACGTCGAGTAACCAAAACAAATGCGTTAAACAAATTCGTACACGTTATTTATCAATTTAACTCTAGAATTAAAGGATATACAACGAGAAACAACGTTTGACAACCTTTAAACAATTTTAATAACTATCTCAAAAATTGTCGCTCTCATGCAAACAACTGCTGAGTTATCTACTCAAATTTGTTGAACAAAACGACTTACGTATTTTAAACATGCTAACCTTTAGCCCGGTAAGCAAATTAAAAAAAAAACGCAATATGTAGGCTACACGAGAACGGAGACGTCGAGTAACCAAAACAAATGCGTTAAACAAATTCGTACACGTTATTTATCAATTTAACTCTAGAATTAAAGGATATACAACGAGAAACAACGTTTGACAACCTTTAAACAATTTTAATAACTATCTCAAAAATTGTCGCTCTGATGCAAACAACTGATGAGTTATCTACTTAAATTTGATGAACAAAACGACTTACGTATTTTAAACATGCTAACCTTTAGCCCGGTAAGCAAATTAAAAAAAAAACGCAATATGTAGGCTACACGAGAACGGAGACGTCGAGTAACCAAAACAAATGCGTTAAACAAATTCGTACACGTTATTTATCAATTTAACTCTAGAATTAAAGGATATACAACGAGAAACAACGTTTGACAACTTTTAAACAGTTTTAATAACTATCTCAAAAATTGTCGCTCTGATGCAAACAACTGATGAGTTATCTACTTAAATTTGATGAACAAAACGACTTACGTATTTTAAACATGCTAACCTTTAGCCAGGTAAGCAAATTAAAAAAAAACGCAATATGTAGGCTACACGAGAACGGAGACGTCGAGTAACCAAAACAAATGCGTTAAACAAATTCGTACACGTTATTTATCAATTTAACTCTAGAATTAAAGGATATACAACGAGAAACAACGTTTGACAACTTTTAAACAGTTTTAATAACTATCTCAAAAATTATCGCTCTGATGCAAACAACTGATGAGTTATCTACTTAAATTTGATGAACAAAACGACTTACGTATTTTAAACATGCTAACCTTTAGCCCGGTAAGCAAATTAAAAAAAAAACGCAATATGTAGGCTACACGAGAACGGAGACGTCGAGTAACCAAAACAAATGCGTTAAACAAATTCGTACACGTTATTTATCAATTTAACTCTAGAATTAAAGGATATACAACGAGAAACAACGTTTGACAACCTTTAAACAGTTTTAATAACTATCTCAAAAATTATCGCTCTGATGCAAACAACTGATGAGTTATCTACTTAAATATGATGAACAAAACGACTTACGTATTTTAAACATGCTAACCTTTAGCCAGGTAAGCAAATTAAAAAAAAAACGCAATATGTAGGCTACACGAGAACGGAGACGTCGAGTAACCAAAACAAATGCGTTAAACAAATTCGTACACGTTATTTATCAATTTAACTCTAGAATTAAAGGATATACAACGAGAAACAACGTTTGACAACTTTTAAACAGTTTTAATAACTATCTCAAAAATTATCGCTCTGATGCAAACAACTGATGAGTTATCTACTTAAATATGATGAACAAAACGACTTACGTATTTTAAACATGCTAACCTTTAGCCAGGTAAGCAAATTAAAAAAAAACGCAATATGTAGGCTACACGAGAACGGAGACGTCGAGTAACCAAAACAAATGCGTTAAACAAATTCGTACACGTTATTTATCAATTTAACTCTAGAATTAAAGGATATACAACGAGAAACAACGTTTGACAACCTTTAAACAGTTTTAATAACTATCTCAAAAATTATCGCTCTGATGCAAACAACTGATGAGTTATCTACTTAAATATGATGAACAAAACGACTTACGTATTTTAAACATGCTAACCTTTAGCCAGGTAAGCAAATTAAAAAAAAAAAGCAATATGTAGGCTACACGAGAACGGAGACGTCGAGTAACCAAAACAAATACGTTAAACAAATTCGTACACGTTATTTATCAATTTAACTCTAGAATTAAAGGATATACAACGAGAAACAACGTTTGACAACTTTTAAACAGTTTTAATAACTATCTCAAAAATTATCGCTCTGATGCAAACAACTGATGAGTTATCTACTTAAATTTGATGAACAAAACGACTTACGTATTTTAAACATGCTAACCTTTAGCCCGGTAAGCAAATTAAAAAAAAAAACGCAATATGTAGGCTACACGAGAACGGAGACGTCGAGTAACCAAAACAAATGCGTTAAACAAATTCGTACACGTTATTTATCAATTTAACTCTAGAATTAAAGGATATACAACGAGAAACAACGTTTGACAACCTTGAAACAATTTTAATAACTATCTCAAAAATTATCGCTCTGATGCAAACAACTGATGAGTTATCTACTTAAATTTGATGAACAAAACGACTTACGTATTTTAAACATGCTAACCTTTAGCCCGGTAAGCAAATTAAAAAAAAAAACGCAATATGTAGGCTATACGAGAACGGAGACGTCGAGTAACCAAAACAAATGCGTTAAACAAATTCGTACACGTTATTTATCAATTTAACTCTAGAATTAAAGGATATACAACGAGAAACAACGTTTGACAACCTTTAAACAGTTTTAATAACTATCTCAAAAATTATCGCTCTGATGCAAACAACTGATGAGTTATCTACTTAAATATGATGAACAAAACGACTTACGTATTTTAAACATGCTAACCTTTAGCCAGGTAAGCAAATTAAAAAAAAAACGCAATATGTAGGCTACACGAGAACGGAGACGTCGAGTAACCAAAACAAATGCGTTAAACAAATTTGTACACGTTATTTATCAATTTAACTCTAGAATTAAAGGATATACAACGAGAAACAACGTTTGACAACCTTTAAACAGTTTTAATAACTATCTCAAAAATTATCGCTCTGATGCAAACAACTGATGAGTTATCTACTTAAATATGATGAACAAAACGACTTACGTATTTTAAACATGCTAACCTTTAGCCAGGTAAGCAAATTAAAAAAAAAACGCAATATGTAGGCTAAACGAGAACGGAGACGTCGAGTAACCAAACAAAATGCGTTAAACAAATTCGTACACGTTATTTATCAATTTAACTCTAGAATTAAAGGATATACAACGAGAAACAACGTTTGACAACCTTTAAACAGTTTTAATAACTATCTCAAAAATTATCGCTCTGATGCAAACAACTGATGAGTTATCTACTTAAATATGATGAACAAAACGACTTACGTATTTTAAACATGCTAACCTTTAGCCAGGTAAGCAAATTAAAAAAAAAACGCAATATGTAGGCTACACGAGAACGGAGACGTCGAGTAACCAAAACAAATGCGTTAAACAAATTCGTACACGTTATTTATCAATTTAACTCTAGAATTAAAGGATATACAACGAGAAACAACGTTTGACAACTTTTAAACAGTTTTAATAACTATCTCAAAAATTATCGCTCTGATGCAAACAACTGATGAGTTATCTACTTAAATTTGATGAACAAAACGACTTACGTATTTTAAACATGCTAACCTTTAGCCCGGTAAGCAAATTAAAAAAAAAACGCAATATGTAGGCTACACGAGAACGGAGACGTCGAGTAACCAAAACAAATGCGTTAAACAAATTCGTACACGTTATTTATCAATTTAACTCTAGAATTAAAGGATATACAACGAGAAACAACGTTTGACAACCTTTAAACAGTTTTAATAACTATCTCAAAAATTATCGCTCTGATGCAAACAACTGATGAGTTATCTACTTAAATATGATGAACAAAACGACTTACGTATTTTAAACATGCTAACCTTTAGCCCGGTAAGCAAATTAAAAAAAAAACGCAATATGTAGGCTACACGAGAACGGAGACGTCGAGTAACCAAAACAAATGCGTTAAACAAATTCGTACACGTTATTTATCAATTTAACTCTAGAATTAAAGGATATACAACGAGAAACAACGTTTGACAACCTTTAAACAATTTTAATAACTATCTCAAAAATTGTCGCTCTGATGCAAACAACTGCTGAGTTATCTACTCAAATTTGTTGAACAAAACGACTTACGTATTTTAAACATGCTAACCTTTAGCCCGGTAAGCAAATTAAAAAAAAAAACGCTATATGTGGGCTACACGAGAACGGAGACGTCGAGTAACCAAAACAAATGCGTTAAACAAATTCGTACACGTTATTTATCAATTTAACTCTAGAATTAAAGGATATACAACGAGAAACAACGTTTGACAACCTTTAAACAGTTTTAATAACTATCTCAAAAATTGTCGCTCTGATGCAAACAACTGATGAGTTATCTACTTAAATATGATGAACAAAACGACTTACGTATTTTAAACATGCTAACCTTTAGCCAGGTAAGCAAATTAAAAAAAAAACGCAATATGTAGGCTACACGAGAACGGAGACGTCGAGTAACCAAAACAAATGCGTTAAACAAATTCGTACACGTTATTTATCAATTTAACTCTAGAATTAAAGGATATACAACGAGAAACAACGTTTGACAACTTTTAAACAGTTTTAATAACTATCTCAAAAATTATCGCTCTGATGCAAACAACTGATGAGTTATCTACTTAAATATGATGAACAAAACGACTTACGTATTTTAAACATGCTAACCTTTAGCCAGGTAAGCAAATTAAAAAAAAACGCAATATGTAGGCTACACGAGAACGGAGACGTCGAGTAACCAAAACAAATGCGTTAAACAAATTCGTACACGTTATTTATCAATTTAACTCTAGAATTAAAGGATATACAACGAGAAACAACGTTTGACAACCTTTAAACAGTTTTAATAACTATCTCAAAAATTATCGCTCTGATGCAAACAACTGATGAGTTATCTACTTAAATATGATGAACAAAACGACTTACGTATTTAAAACATGCTAACCTTTAGCCAGGTAAGCAAATTAAAAAAAAACCCAATATGTAGGCTACACGAGAACGGAGACGTCGAGTAACCAAAACAAATGCGTTAAACAAATTCGTACACGTTATTTATCAATTTAACTCTAGAATTAAAGGATATACAACGAGAAACAACGTTTGACAACTTTTAAACAGTTTTAATAACTATCTCAAAAATTATCGCTCTGATGCAAACAACTGATGAGTTATCTACTTAAATATGATGAACAAAACGACTTACGTATTTTAAACATGCTAACCTTTAGCCAGGTAAGCAAATTAAAAAAAAAAAGCAATATGTAGGCTACACGAGAACGGAGACGTCGAGTAACCAAAACAAATACGTTAAACAAATTCGTACACGTTATTTATCAATTTAACTCTAGAATTAAAGGATATACAACGAGAAACAACGTTTGACAACTTTTAAACAGTTTTAATAACTATCTCAAAAATTATCGCTCTGATGCAAACAACTGATGAGTTATCTACTTAAATTTGATGAACAAAACGACTTACGTATTTTAAACATGCTAACCTTTAGCCCGGTAAGCAAATTAAAAAAAAAAACGCAATATGTAGGCTACACGAGAACGGAGACGTCGAGTAACCAAAACAAATGCGTTAAACAAATTCGTACACGTTATTTATAAATTTAACTCTAGAATTAAAGGATATACAACGAGAAACAACGTTTGACAACCTTTAAACAGTTTTAATAACTATCTCAAAAATTATCGCTCTGATGCAAACAACTGATGAGTTATCTACTTAAATTTGATGAACAAAACGACTTACGTATTTTAAACATGCTAACCTTTAGCCCGGTAAGCAAATTAAAAAAAAAACGCAATATGTAGGCTATACGAGAACGGAGACGTCGAGTAACCAAAACAAATGCGTTAAACAAATTCGTACACGTTATTTATCAATTTAACTCTAGAATTAAAGGATATACAACGAGAAACAACGTTTGACAACCTTTAAACAGTTTTAATAACTATCTCAAAAATTATCGCTCTGATGCAAACAACTGATGAGTTATCTACTTAAATATGATGAACAAAACGACTTACGTATTTTAAACATGCTAACCTTTAGCCAGGTAAGCAAATTAAAAAAAAAAACGCAATATGTAGGCTACACGAGAACGGAGACGTCGAGTAACCAAAACAAATGCGTTAAACAAATTCGTACACGTTATTTATCAATTTAACTCTAGATTTAAAGGATATACAACGAGAAACAACGTTTGACAACTTTTAAACAGTTTTAATAACTATCTCAAAAATTATCGCTCTGATGCAAACAACTGATGAGTTATCTACTTAAATTTGATGAACAAAACGACTTACGTATTTTAAACATGCTAACCTTTAGCCCGGTAAGCAAATTAAAAAAAAAACGCAATATGTAGGCTACACGAGAACGGAGACGTCGAGTAACCAAAACAAATGCGTTAAACAAATTCGTACACGTTATTTATCAATTTAACTCTAGAATTAAAGGATATACAACGAGAAACAACGTTTGACAACCTTTAAACAGTTTTAATAACTATCTCAAAAATTATCGCTCTGATGCAAACAACTGATGAGTTATCTACTTAAATATGATGAACAAAACGACTTACGTATTTTAAACATGCTAACCTTTAGCCCGGTAAGCAAATTAAAAAAAAAACGCAATATGTAGGCTACACGAGAACGGAGACGTCGAGTAACCAAAACAAATGCGTTAAACAAATTCGTACACGTTATTTATCAATTTAACTCTAGAATTAAAGGATATACAACGAGAAACAACGTTTGACAACCTTTAAACAATTTTAATAACTATCTCAAAAATTGTCGCTCTGATGCAAACAACTGCTGAGTTATCTACTCAAATTTGTTGAACAAAACGACTTACGTATTTTAAACATGCTAACCTTTAGCCCGGTAAGCAAATTAAAAAAAAAAACGCCATATGTGGGCTACACGAGAACGGAGACGTCGAGTAACCAAAACAAATGCGTTAAACAAATTCGTACACGTTATTTATCAATTTAACTCTAGAATTAAAGGATATACAACGAGAAACAACGTTTGACAACCTTTAAACAGTTTTAATAACTATCTCAAAAATTGTCGCTCTGATGCAAACAACTGATGAGTTATCTACTTAAATATGATGAACAAAACGACTTACGTATTTTAAACATGCTAACCTTTAGCCAGGTAAGCAAATTAAAAAAAAAACGCAATATGTAGGCTACACGAGAACGGAGACGTCGAGTAACCAAAACAAATGCGTTAAACAAATTCGTACACGTTATTTATCAATTTAACTCTAGAATTAAAGGATATACAACGAGAAACAACGTTTGACAACCTTTAAACAGTCTTAATAACTATCTCAAAAATTATCGCTCTGATGCAAACAACTGATGAGTTATCTACTTAAATATGATGAACAAAACGACTTACGTATTTTAAACATGCTAACCTTTAGCCAGGTAAGCAAATTAAAAAAAAAACGCAATATGTAGGCTACACGAGAACGGAGACGTCGAGTAACCAAAACAAATGCGTTAAACAAATTCGTACACGTTATTTATCAATTTAACTCTAGAATTAAAGGATATACAACGAGAAACAACGTTTGACAACCTTTAAACAGTTTTAATAACTATCTCAAAAATTGTCGCTCTGATGCAAACAACTGATGAGTTATCTACTTAAATTTGATGAACAAAACGACTTACGTATTTTAAACATGCTAACCTTTAGCCCGGTAAGCAAATTAAAAAAAAAACGCAATATGTAGGCTACACGAGAACGGAGACGTCGAGTAACCAAAACAAATGCGTTAAACAAATTCGTACACGTTATTTATCAATTTAACTCTAGAATTAAAGGATATACAACGAGAAACAACGTTTGACAACCTTTAAACAACTTTAATAACTATCTCAAAAATTGTCGCTCTCATGCAAACAACTGCTGAGTTATCTACTCAAATTTGTTGAACAAAACGACTTACGTATTTTAAACATGCTAACCTTTAGCCCGGTAAGCAAATTAAAAAAAAAACGCAATATGTAGGCTACACGAGAACGGAGACTTCGAGTAACCAAAACAAATGCGTTAAACAAATTCGTACACGTTATTTATCAATTTAACTCTAGAATTAAAGGATATACAACGAGAAACAACGTTTGACAACCTTTAAACAATTTTAATAACTATCTCAAAAATTGTCGCTCTGATGCAAACAACTGATGAGTTATCTACTTAAATTTGATGAACAAAACGACTTACGTATTTTAAACATGCTAACCTTTAGCCCGGTAAGCAAATTAAAAAAAAAACGCAATATGTAGGCTACACGAGAACGGAGACGTCGAGTAACCAAAACAAATGCGTTAAACAAATTCGTACACGTTATTTATCAATTTAACTCTAGAATTAAAGGATATACAACGAGAAACAACGTTTGACAACCTTTAAACAGTTTTAATAACTATCTCAAAAATTGTCGCTCTGATGCAAACAACTGATGAGTTATCTACTTAAATGTGATGAACAAACGACTTACGTATTTTAAACATGCTAACCTTTAGCCAGGTAAGCAAATTAAAAAAAAAACGCAATATGTAGGCTACACGAGAACGGAGACGTCGAGTAACCAAAACAAATGCGTTAAACAAATTCGTACACGTTATTTATCAATTTAACTCTAGAATTAAAGGATATACAACGAGAAACAACGTTTGACAACCTTTAAACAGTTTTAATAACTATCTCAAAAATTATCGCTCTGATGCAAACAACTGATGAGTTATCTACTTAAATATGATGAACAAAACGACTTACGTATTTTAAACATGCTAACCTTTAGCCAGGTAAGCAAATTAAAAAAAAAACGCAATATGTAGGCTACACGAGAACGGAGACGTCGAGTAACCAAAACAAATGCGTTAAACAAATTCGTACACGTTATTTATCAATTTAACTCTAGAATTAAAGGATATACAACGAGAAACAACGTTTGACAACCTTTAAACAGTTTTAATAACTATCTCAAAAATTATCGCTCTGATGCAAACAACTGATGAGTTATCTACTTAAATATGATGAACAAAACGACTTACGTATTTTAAACATGCTAACCTTTAGCCAGGTAAGCAAATTAAAAAAAAACGCAATATGTAGGCTACACGAGAACGGAGACGTCGAGTAACCAAAACAAATGCGTTAAACAAATTCGTACACGTTATTTATCAATTTAACTCTAGAATTAAAGGATATACAACGAGAAACAACGTTTGACAACCTTTAAACAGTTTTAATAACTATCTCAAAAATTGTCGCTCTGATGCAAACAACTGATGAGTTATCTACTTAAATTTGATGAACAAAACGACTTACGTATTTTAAACATGCTAACCTTTAGCCCGGTAAGCAAATTAAAAAAAAAACGCAATATGTAGGCTACACGAGAACGGAGACGTCGAGTAACCAAAACAAATGCGTTAAACAAATTCGTACACGTTATTTATCAATTTAACTCTACAATTAAAGGATATACAACGAGAAACAACGTTTGACAACCTTTAAACAATTTTAATAACTATCTCAAAAATTGTCGCTCTCATGCAAACAACTGCTGAGTTATCTACTCAAATTTGTTGAACAAAACGACTTACGTATTTTAAACATGCTAACCTTTAGCCCGGTAAGCAAATTAAAAAAAAAACGCAATATGTAGGCTACACGAGAACGGAGACGTCGAGTAACCAAAACAAATGCGTTAAACAAATTCGTACACGTTATTTATCAATTTAACTCTAGAATTAAAGGATATACAACGAGAAACAACGTTTGACAACCTTTAAACAATTTTAATAACTATCTCAAAAATTGTCGCTCTGATGGCTCTGATGCAAACAACTGATGAGTTATCTACTTAAATTTGATGAACAAAACGACTTACGTATTTTAAACATGCTAACCTTTAGCCCGGTAAGCAAATTAAAAAAAAAACGCAATATGTAGGCTACACGAGAACGGAGACGTCGAGTAACCAAAACAAATGCGTTAAACAAATTCGTACACGTTATTTATCAATTTAACTCTAGAATTAAAGGATATACAACGAGAAACAACGTTTGACAACTTTTAAACAGTTTTAATAACTATCTCAAAAATTGTCGCTCTGATGCAAACAACTGATGAGTTATCTACTTAAATTTGATGAACAAAACGACTTACGTATTTTAAACATGCTAACCTTTAGCCAGGTAAGCAAATTAAAAAAAAAACGCAATATGTAGGCTACACGAGAACGGAGACGTCGAGTAACCAAAACAAATGCGTTAAACAAATTCGTACACGTTATTTATCAATTTAACTCTAGAATTAAAGGATATACAACGAGAAACAACGTTTGACAACTTTTAAACAGTTTTAATAACTATCTCAAAAATTATCGCTCTGATGCAAACAACTGATGAGTTATCTACTTAAATTTGATGAACAAAACGACTTACGTATTTTAAACATGCTAACCTTTAGCCCGGTAAGCAAATTAAAAAAAAAAACGCAATATGTAGGCTACACGAGAACGGAGACGTCGAGTAACCAAAACAAATGCGTTAAACAAATTCGTACACGTTATTTATCAATTTAACTCTAGAATTAAAGGATATACAACGAGAAACAACGTTTGACAACCTTTAAACAGTTTTAATAACTATCTCAAAAATTATCGCTCTGATGCAAACAACTGATGAGTTATCTACTTAAATATGATGAACAAAACGACTTACGTATTTTAAACATGCTAACCTTTAGCCAGGTAAGCAAATTAAAAAAAAAAAGCAATATGTAGGCTACACGAGAACGGAGACGTCGAGTAACCAAAACAAATGCGTTAAACAAATTCGTACACGTTATTTATCAATTTAACTCTAGAATTAAAGGATATACAACGAGAAACAACGTTTGACAACTTTTAAACAGTTTTAATAACTATCTCAAAAATTATCGCTCTGATGCAAACAACTGATGAGTTATCTACTTAAATATGATGAACAAAACGACTTACGTATTTTAAACATGCTAACCTTTAGCCAGGTAAGCAAATTAAAAAAAAAACGCAATATGTAGGCTACACGAGAACGGAGACGTCGAGTAACCAAAACAAATGCGTTAAACAAATTCGTACACGTTATTTATCAATTTAGCTCTAGAATTAAAGGATATACAACGAGAAACAACGTTTGACAACCTTTAAACAGTTTTAATAACTATCTCAAAAATTATCGATCTGATGCAAACAACTGATGAGTTATCTACTTAAATATGATGAACAAAACGACTTACGTATTTTAAACATGCTAACCTTTAGCCAGGTAAGCAAATTAAAAAAAAAAAGCAATATGTAGGCTACACGAGAACGGAGACGTCGAGTAACCAAAACAAATACGTTAAACAAATTCGTACACGTTATTTATCAATTTAACTCTAGAATTAAAGGATATACAACGAGAAACAACGTTTGACAACTTTTAAACAGTTTTAATAACTATCTCAAAAATTATCGCTCTGATGCAAACAACTGATGAGTTATCTACTTAAATTTGATGAACAAAACGACTTACGTATTTTAAACATGCTAACCTTTAGCCCGGTAATCAAATTAAAAAAAAAACGCAATATGTAGGCTACACGAGAACGGAGACGTCGAGTAACCAAAACAAATGCGTTAAACAAATTCGTACACGTTATTTATCAATTTAACTCTAGAATTAAAGGATATACAACGAGAAACAACGTTTGACAACCTTTAAACAGTTTTAATAACTATCTCAAAAATTATCGCTCTGATGCAAACAACTGATGAGTTATCTACTTAAATTTGATGAACAAAACGACTTACGTATTTTAAACATGCTAACCTTTAGCCCGGTAAGCAAATTAAAAAAAAAAACGCAATATGTAGGCTATACGAGAACGGAGACGTCGAGTAACCAAAACAAATGCGTTAAACAAATTCGTACACGTTATTTATCAATTTAACTCTAGAATTAAAGGATATACAACGAGGAACAACGTTTGACAACCTTTAAACAGTTTTAATAACTATCTCAAAAATTATCGCTCTGATGCAAACAACTGATGAGTTATCTACTTAAATATGATGAACAAAACGACTTACGTATTTTAAACATGCTAACCTTTAGCCAGGTAAGCAAATTAAAAAAAAAACGCACTATGTAGGCTACACGAGAACGGAGACGTCGAGTAACCAAAACAAATACGTTAAACAAATTTGTACACGTTATTTATCAATTTAACTCTAGAATTAAAGGATATACAACGAGAAACAACGTTTGACAACCTTTAAACAGTTTTAATAACTATCTCAAAAATTATCGCTCTGATGCAAACAACTGATGAGTTATCTACTTAAATATGATGAACAAAACGACTTACGTATTTTAAACATGCTAACCTTTAGCCAGGTAAGCAAATTAAAAAAAAAACGCAATATGTAGGCTACACGAGAACGGAGACGTCGAGTAACCAAAACAAATGCGTTAAACAAATTCGTACACGTTATTTATCAATTTAACTCTAGAATTAAAGGATATACAACGAGAAACAACGTTTGACAACTTTTAAACAGTTTTAATAACTATCTCAAAAATTATCGCTCTGATGCAAACAACTGATGAGTTATCTACTTAAATTTGATGAACAAAACGACTTACGTATTTTAAACATGCTAACCTTTAGCCCGGTAAGCAAATTAAAAAAAAAAAACGCAATATGTAGGCTACACGAGAACGGAGACGTCGAGTAACCAAAACAAATGCGTTAAACAAATTCGTACACGTTATTTATCAATTTAACTCTAGAATTAAAGGATATACAACGAGAAACAACGTTTGACAACCTTTAAACAGTTTTAATAACTATCTCAAAAATTATCGCTCTGATGCAAACAACTGATGAGTTATCTACTTAAATTTGATGAACAAAACGACTTACGTATTTTAAACATGCTAACCTTTAGCCAGGTAAGCAAATTAAAAAAAAAAACGCAATATGTAGGCTACACGAGAACGGAGACGTCGAGTAACCAAAACAAATGCGTTAAACAAATTCGTACACGTTATTTATCAATTTAACTCTAGAATTAAAGGATATACAACGAGAAACAACGTTTGACAACCTTTAAACAATTTTAATAACTATCTCAAAAATTGTCGCTCTGATGCAAACAACTGATGAGTTATCTACTTAAATTTGATGAACAAAACGACTTACGTATTTTAAACATGCTAATCTTTAGCCAGGTAAGCAAATTAAAAAAAAAAACGCAATATGTAGGCTACACGAGAACGGAGACGTCGAGTAACCAAAACAAATGCGTTAAACAAATTCGTACACGTTATTTATCAATTTAACTCTAGAATTAAAGGATATACAACGAGAAACAACGTTTGACAACCTTTAAACAGTTTTAATAACTATCTCAAAAATTATCGCTCTGATGCAAACAACTGATGAGTTATCTACTTAAATATGATGAACAAAACGACTTACGTATTTTAAACATGCTAACCTTTAGCCAGGTAAGCAAATTAAAAAAAAAACGCAATATGTAGGCTACACGAGAACGGAGACGTCGAGTAACCAAAACAAATGCGTTAAACAAATTCGTACACGTTATTTATCAATTTAACTCTAGAATTAAAGTATATACAACGAGAAACAACGTTTGACAACCTTTAAACAGTTTTAATAACTATCTCAAAAATTATCGCTCTGATGCAAACAACTGATGAGTTATCTACTTAAATTTGATGAACAAAACGACTTACGTATTTTAAACATGCTAACCTTTAGCCAGGTAAGCAAATTAAAAAAAAAAACGCAATATGTAGGCTACACGAGAACTGAGACGTCGAGTAACCAAAACAAATGCGTTAAACAAATTCGTACACGTTATTTATCAATTTAACTCTAGAATTAAAGGATATACAACGAGAAACAACGTTTGACAACCTTTAAACAATTTTAATAACTATCTCAAAAATTGTCGCTCTGATGCAAACAACTGCTGAGTTATCTACTCAAATTTGTTGAACAAAACGACTTACGTATTTTAAACATGCTAACCTTTAGCCCGGTAAGCAAATTAAAAAAAAAACGCAATATGTAGGCTACACGAGAACGGAGACGTCGAGTAACCAAAACAAATGCGTTAAACAAATTCGTACACGTTATTTATCAATTTAACTCTAGAATTAAAGTATATACAACGAGAAACAACGTTTGACAACCTTTAAACAGTTTTAATAACTATCTCAAAAATTGTCGCTCTGATGCAAACAACTGATGAGTTATCTACTTAAATTTGATGAACAAAACGACTTACGTATTTTAAACATGCTAACCTTTAGCCAGGTAAGCTAATTAAAAAAAAAACGCAATATGTAGGCTACACGAGAACGGAGACGTCGAGTAACCAAAACAAATGCGTTAAACAAATTCGTACACGTTATTTATCAATTTAACTCTAGAATTAAAGGATATACAACGAGAAACAACGTTTGACAACCTTTAAACAGTTTTAATAACTATCTCAAAAATTATCGCTCTGATGCAAACAACTGATGAGTTATCTACTTAAATATGATGAACAAAACGACTTACGTATTTTAAACATGCTAACCTTTAGCCAGGTAAGCAAATTAAAAAAAAAACGCAATATGTAGGCTACACGAGAACGGAGACGTCGAGTAACCAAAACAAATGCGTTAAACAAATTCGTACACGTTATTTATCAATTTAACTCTAGAATTAAAGGATATACAACGAGAAACAACGTTTGACAACCTTTAAACAATTTTAATAACTATCTCAAAAATTGTCGCTCTGATGCAAACAACTGCTGAGTTATCTACTCAAATTTGTTGAACAAAACGACTTACGTATTTTAAACATGCTAACCTTTAGCCCGGTAAGCAAATTAAAAAAAAAACGCAATATGTAGGCTACACGAGAACGGAGACGTCGAGTAACCAAAACAAATGCGTTAAACAAATTCGTACACGTTATTTATCAATTTAACTCTAGAATTAAAGGATATACAACGAGAAACAACGTTTGACAACCTTTAAACAGTTTTAATAACTATCTCAAAAATTGTCGCTCTCATGCAAACAACTGCTGAGTTATCTACTCAAATTTGTTGAACAAAACGACTTACGTATTTTAAACATGCTAACCTTTAGCCCGGTAAGCAAATTAAAAAAAAAACGCAATATGTAGGCTACACGAGAACGGAGACGTCGAGTAACCAAAACAAATGCGTTAAACAAATTCGTACACGTTATTTATCAATTTAACTCTAGAATTAAAGGATATACAACGAGAAACAACGTTTGACAACCTTTAAACAATTTTAATAACTATCTCAAAAATTGTCGCTCTGATGCAAACAACTGCTGAGTTATCTACTCAAATTTGTTGAACAAAACGACTTACGTATTTTAAACATGCTAACCTTTAGCCCGGTAAGCAAGTTAAAAAAAAAACGCAATATGTTGGCTACACGAGAACGGAGACGTCGAGTAACCAAAACAAATGCGTTAAACAAATTCGTACACGTTATTTATCAATTTAACTCTAGAATTAAAGGATATACAACGAGAAACAACGTTTGACAACCTTTAAACAGTTTTAATAACTATCTCAAAAATTGTCGCTCTGATGCAAACAACTGATGAGTTATCTACTTAAATTTGATGAACAAAACGACTTACGTATTTTAAACATGCTAACCTTTAGCCCGGTAAGCAAATTAAAAAAAAACGCAATATGTAGGCTACACGAGAACGGAGACGTCGAGTAACCAAAACAAATGCGTTAAACAAATTCGTACACGTTATTTATCAATTTAACTCTAGAATTAAAGGATATACAACGAGAAACAACGTTTGACAACCTTTAAACAATTTTAATAACTATCTCAAAAATTATCGCTCTGATGCAAACAACTGATGAGTTATCTACTTAAATTTGATGAACAAAACGACTTACGTATTTTAAACATGCTAACCTTTAGCCCGGTAAGGAAATTAAAAAAAAAACGCAATATGTAGGCTACACGAGAACGGAGACGTCGAGTAACCAAAACAAATGCGTTAAACAAATTCGTACACGTTATTTATCAATTTAACTCTAGAATTAAAGGATATACAACGAGAAACAACGTTTGACAACCTTTAAACAGTTTTAATAACTATCTCAAAAATTATCGCTCTGATGCAAACAACTGATGAGTTATCTACTTAAATATGATGAACAAAACGGCTTACGTATTTTAAACATGCTAACCTTTAGCCAGGTAAGCAAATTAAAAAAAAAAACGCAATATGTAGGCTACACGAGAACGGAGACGTCGAGTAACCAAAACAAATGCGTTAAACAAATTCGTACACGTTATTTATCAATTTAACTCTAGAATTAAAGGATACACAACGAGAAACAACGTTTGACAACCTTTAAACAATTTTAATAACTATCTCAAAAATTGTCGCTCTGATGCAAACAACTGCTGAGTTATCTACTCAAATTTGTTGAACAAAACGACTTACGTATTTTAAACATGCTAACCTTTAGCCCGGTAAGCAAATTAAAAAAAAACGCAATATGTAGGCTACACGAGAACGGAGACGTCGAGTAACCAAAACAAATGCGTTAAACAAATTCGTACACGTTATTTATCAATTTAACTCTAGAATTAAAGGATATACAACGAGAAACAACGTTTGACAACCTTTAAACAGTTTTAATAACTATCTCAAAAATTATCGCTCTGATGCAAACAACTGATGAGTTATCTACTTAAATATGATGAACAAAACGACTTACGTATTTTAAACATGCTAACCTTTAGCCCGGTAAGCAAATTAAAAAAAAAACGCAATATGTAGGCTACACGAGAACGGAGACGTCGAGTAACCAAAACAAATACGTTAAACAAATTCGTACACGTTATTTATCAATTTAACTCTAGAATTAAAGGATATACAACGAGAAACAACGTTTGACAACCTTTAAACAGTTTTAATAACTATCTCAAAAATTATCGCTCTGATGCAAACAACTGATGAGTTATCTACTTAAATATGATGAACAAAACGACTTACGTATTTTAAGCATGCTAACCTTTAGCCCGGTAAGCAAATTAAAAAAAAAAACGCAATATGTAGGCTACACGAGAACGGAGACGTCGAGTAACCAAAACAAATGCGTTAAACAAATTCGTACACGTTATTTATCAATTTAACTCTAGAATTAAAGGATATACAACGAGAAACAACATTTGACAACCTTTAAACAGTTTTAATAACTATCTCAAAAATTATCGCTCTGATGCAAACAACTGATGAGTTATCTACTTAAATATGATGAACAAAACGACTTACGTATTTTAAACATGCTAACCTTTAGCCAGGTAAGCAAATTAAAAAAAAAACGCAATATGTAGGCTACACGAGAACGGAGACGTCGAGTAACCAAAACAAATGCGTTAAACAAATTCGTACACGTTATTTATCAATTTAACTCTAGAATTAGAGGATATACAACGAGAAACAACGTTTGACAACCTTTAAACAATTTTAATAACTATCTCAAAAATTGTCGCTCTGATGCAAACAACTGATGAGTTATCTACTTAAATTTGATGAACAAAACGACTTACGTATTTTAAACATGCTAATCTTTAGCCAGGTAAGCAAATTAAAAAAAAAACGCAATATGTAGGCTACACGAGAACGGAGACGTCGAGTAACCAAAACAAATGCGTTAAACAAATTCGTACACGTTATTTATCAATTTAACTCTAGAATTAAAGGATATACAACGAGAAACAACGTTTGACAACCTTTAAACAGTTTTAATAACTATCTCAAAAATTATCGCTCTGATGCAAACAACTGATGAGTTATCTACTTAAATATGATGAACAAAACGACTTACGTATTTTAAACATGCTAACCTTTAGCCAGGTAAGCAAATTAAAAAAAAAACGCAATATGTAGGCTACACGAGAACGGAGACGTCGAGTAACCAAAACAAATGCGTTAAACAAATTCGTACACGTTATTTATCAATTTAACTCTAGAATTAAAGGATATATAACGAGAAACAACGTTTGACAACCTTTAAACAGTTTTAATAACTATCTCAAAAATTATCGCTCTGATGCAAACAACTGATGAGTTATCTACTTAAATATGATGAACAAAACGACTTACGTATTTTAAACATGCTAACCTTTAGCCAGGTAAGCAAATTAAAAAAAAAACGCAATATGTAGGCTACACGAGAACGGAGACGTCGAGTAACCAAAACAAATGCGTTGAACAAATTCGTACACGTTATTTATCAATTTAACTCTAGAATTAAAGGATATACAACGAGAAACAACGTTTGACAACCTTTAAACAATTTTAATAACTATCTCAAAAATTGTCGCTCTGATGCAAACAACTGATGAGTTATCTACTTAAATTTGATGAACAAAACGACTTACGTATTTTAAACATGCTAATCTTTAGCCAGGTAAGCAAATTAAAAAAAAACGCAATATGTAGGCTACACGAGAACGGAGACGTCGAGTAACCAAAACAAATGCGTTAAACAAATTCGTACACGTTATTTATCAATTTAACTCTAGAATTAAAGGATATACAACGAGAAACAACGTTTGACAACCTTTAAACAGTTTTAATAACTATCTCAAAAATTATCGCTCTGATGCAAACAACTGATGAGTTATCTACTTAAATATGATGAACAAAACGACTTACGTATTTTAAACATGCTAACCTTTAGCCAGGTAAGCAAATTAAAAAAAAAACGCAATATGTAGGCTACACGAGAACGGAGACGTCGAGTAACCAAAACAAATGCGTTAAACAAATTCGTACGCGTTATTTATCAATTTAACTCTAGAATTAAAGTATATACAACGAGAAACAACGTTTGACAACCTTTAAACAGTTTTAATAACTATCTCAAAAATTATCGCTCTGATGCAAACAACTGATGAGTTATCTACTTAAATATGATGAACAAAACGACTTACGTATTTTAAACATGCTAACCTTTAGCCAGGTAAGCAAATTAAAAAAAAAACGCAATATGTAGGCTACACGAGAACGGAGACGTCGAGTAACCAAAACAAATGCGTTAAACAAATTCGTACACGTTATTTATCAATTTAACTCTAGAATTAAAGGATATACAACGAGAAACAACGTTTGACAACCTTTAAACAATTTTAATAACTATCTCAAAAATTGTCGCTCTGATGCAAACAACTGCTGAGTTATCTACTCAAATTTGTTGAACAAAACGACTTACGTATTTTAAACATGCTAACCTTTAGCCCGGTAAGCAAATTAAAAAAAAAACGCAATATGTAGGCTACACGAGAACGGAGACGTCGAGTAACCAAAACAAATGCGTTAAACAAATTCGTACACGTTATTTATCAATTTAACTCTAGAATTAAAGTATATACAACGAGAAACAACGTTTGACAACCTTTAAACAGTTTTAATAACTATCTCAAAAATTGTCGCTCTGATGCAAACAACTGATGAGTTATCTACTTAAATTTGATGAACAAAACGACTTACGTATTTTAAACATGCTAACCTTTAGCCAGGTAAGCAAATTAAAAAAAAAACGCAATATGTAGGCTACACGAGAACGGAGACGTCGAGTAACCAAAACAAATGCGTTAAACAAATTCGTACACGTTATTTATCAATTTAACTCTAGAATTAAAGGATATACAACGAGAAA
Source organism: Eurosta solidaginis (assembly GCF_040869045.1). Taxonomy (NCBI): domain Eukaryota; kingdom Metazoa; phylum Arthropoda; class Insecta; order Diptera; family Tephritidae; genus Eurosta; species Eurosta solidaginis. The sequence continues at coordinate 164,190 of NW_027136948.1, forward strand.
CAACGTTTGACAACCTTTAAACAGTTTTAATAACTATCTCAAAAATTATCGCTCTGATGCAAACAACTGATGAGTTATCTACTTAAATATGATGAACAAAACGACTTACGTATTTTAAACATGCTAACCTTTAGCCAGGTAAGCAAATTAAAAAAAAACGCAATATGTAGGCTACACGAGAACGGAGACGTCGAGTAACCAAAACAAATGCGTTAAACAAATTCGTACACGTTATTTATCAATTTAACTCTAGAATTAAAGGATATACAACGAGAAACAACGTTTGACAACCTTTAAACAATTTTAATAACTATCTCAAAAATTGTCGCTCTGATGCAAACAACTGCTGAGTTATCTACTCAAATTTGTTGAACAAAACGACTTACGTATTTTAAACATGCTAACCTTTAGCCCGGTAAGCAAATTAAAAAAAAAACGCAATATGTAGGCTACACGAGAACGGAGACGTCGAGTAACCAAAACAAATGCGTTAAACAAATTCGTACACGTTATTTATCAATTTAACTCTAGAATTAAAGGATATACAACGAGAAACAACGTTTGACAACCTTTAAACAGTTTTAATAACTATCTCAAAAATTGTCGCTCTCATGCAAACAACTGCTGAGTTATCTACTCAAATTTGTTGAACAAAACGACTTACGTATTTTAAACATGCTAACCTTTAGCCCGGTAAGCAAATTAAAAAAAAAACGCAATATGTAGGCTACACGAGAACGGAGACGTCGAGTAACCAAAACAAATGCGTTAAACAAATTCGTACACGTTATTTATCAATTTAACTCTAGAATTAAAGGATATACAACGAGAAACAACGTTTGACAACCTTTAAACAATTTTAATAACTATCTCAAAAATTGTCGCTCTGATGCAAACAACTGCTGAGTTATCTACTCAAATTTGTTGAACAAAACGACTTACGTATTTTAAACATGCTAACCTTTAGCCCGGTAAGAAAATTAAAAAAAAAACGCAATATGTAGGCTACACGAGAACGGAGACGTCGAGTAACCAAAACAAATGCGTTAAACAAATTCGTACACGTTATTTATCAATTTAACTCTAGAATTAAAGGATATACAACGAGAAACAACGTTTGACAACCTTTAAACAGTTTTAATAACTATCTCAAAAATTGTCGCTCTGATGCAAACAACTGATGAGTTATCTACTTAAATTTGATGAACAAAACGACTTACGTATTTTAAACATGCTAACCTTTAGCCCGGTAAGCAAATTAAAAAAAAACGCAATATGTAGGCTACACGAGAACGGAGACGTCGAGTAACCAAAACAAATGCGTTAAACAAATTCGTACACGTTATTTATCAATTTAACTCTAGAATTAAAGGATATACAACGAGAAACAACGTTTGACAACCTTTTAAACAATTTTAATAACTATCTCAAAAATTATCGCTCTGATGCAAACAACTGATGAGTTATCTACTTAAATTTGATGAACAAAACGACTTACGTATTTTAAACATGCTAACCTTTAGCCCGGTAAGCAAATTAAAAAAAAAACGCAATATGTAGGCTACACGAGAACGGAGACGTCGAGTAACCAAAACAAATGCGTTAAACAAATTCGTACACGTTATTTATCAATTTAACTCTAGAATTAAAGGATATACAACGAGAAACAACGTTTGACAACCTTTAAACAGTTTTAATAACTATCTCAAAAATTATCGCTCTGATGCAAACAACTGATGAGTTATCTACTTAAATATGATGAACAAAACGACTTACGTATTTTAAACATGCTAACCTTTAGCCAGGTAAGCAAATTAAAAAAAAAAACGCAATATGTAGGCTACACGAGAACGGAGACGTCGAGTAACCAAAACAAATGCGTTAAACAAATTCGTACACGTTATTTATCAATTTAACTCTAGAATTAAAGGATATACAACGAGAAACAACGTTTGACAACCTTTAAACAATTTTAATAACTATCTCAAAAATTGTCGCTCTGATGCAAACAACTGCTGAGTTATCTACTCAAATTTGTTGAACAAAACGACTTACGTATTTTAAACATGCTAACCTTTAGCCCGGTAAGCAAATTAAAAAAAAAAACGCAATATGTAGGCTACACGAGAACGGAGACGTCGAGTAACCAAAACAAATGCGTTAAACAAATTCGTACACGTTATTTATCAATTTAACTCTAGAATTAAAGGATATACAACGAGAAACAACGTTTGACAACCTTTAAACAGTTTTAATAACTATCTCAAAAATTATCGCTCTGATGCAAACAACTGATGAGTTATCTACTTAAATATGATGAACAAAACGACTTACGTATTTTAAACATGCTAACCTTTAGCCCGGTAAGCAAATTAAAAAAAAAACGCAATATGTAGGCTACACGAGAACGGAGACGTCGAGTAACCAAAACAAATACGTTAAACAAATTCGTACACGTTATTTATCAATTTAACTCTAGAATTAAAGGATATACAACGAGAAACAACGTTTGACAACCTTTAAACAGTTTTAATAACTATCTCAAAAATTATCGCTCTGATGCAAACAACTGATGAGTTATCTACTTAAATATGATGAACAAAACGACTTACGTATTTTAAGCATGCTAACCTTTAGCCCGGTAAGCAAATTAAAAAAAAAAACGCAATATGTAGGCTACACGAGAACGGAGACGTCGAGTAACCAAAACAAATGCGTTAAACAAATTCGTACACGTTATTTATCAATTTAACTCTAGAATTAAAGGATATACAACGAGAAACAACGTTTGACAACCTTTAAACAGTTTTAATAACTATCTCAAAAATTGTCGCTCTGATGCAAACAACTGATGAGTTATCTACTTAAATATGATGAACAAAACGACTTACGTATTTTAAACATGCTAACCTTTAGCCAGGTAAGCAAATTAAAAAAAAAACGCAATATGTAGGCTACACGAGAACGGAGACGTCGAGTAACCAAAACAAATGCGTTAAACAAATTCGTACACGTTATTTATCAATTTAACTCTAGAATTAAAGGATATACAACGAGAAACAACGTTTGACAACCTTTAAACAGTTTTAATAACTATCTCAAAAATTATCGCTCTGATGCAAACAACTGATGAGTTATCTACTTAAATATGATGAACAAGACGACTTACGTATTTTAAACATGCTAACCTTTAGCCCGGTAAGCAAATTAAAAAAAAACGCAATATGTAGGCTACACGAGAACGGAGACGTCGAGTAACCAAAACAAATGCGTTAAACAAATTCGTACACGTTATTTATCAATTTAACTCTAGAATTAAAGGATATACAACGAGAAACAACGTTTGACAACCTTTAAACAGTTTTAATAACTATCTCAAAAATTATCGCTCTGATGCAAACAACTGATGAGTTATCTACTTAAATATGATGAACAAAACGACTTACGTATTTTAAACATGCTAACCTTTAGCCAGGTAAGCAAATTAAAAAAAAACGCAATATGTAGGCTACACGAGAACGGAGACGTCGAGTAACCAAAACAAATGCGTTAAACAAATTCGTACACGTTATTTATCAATTTAACTCTAGAATTAAAGGATATACAACGAGAAACAACGTTTGACAACTTTTAAACAGTTTTAATAACTATCTCAAAAATTATCGCTCTGATGCAAACAACTGATGAGTTATCTACTTAAATTTGATGAACAAAACGACTTACGTATTTTAAACATGCTAACCTTTAGCCCGGTAAGCAAATTAAAAAAAAAAACGCAATATGTATGCTACACGAGAACGGAGACGTCGAGTAACCAAAACAAATGCGTTAAACAAATTCGTACACGTTATTTATCAATTTAACTCTAGAATTAAAGGATATACAACGAGAAACAACGTTTGACAACTTTTAAACAGTTTTAATAACTATCTCAAAAATTATCGCTCTGATGCAAACAACTGATGAGTTATCTACTTAAATTTGATGAACAAAACGACTTACGTATTTTAAACATGCTAACCTTTAGCCAGGTAAGCAAATTAAAAAAAAAACGCAATATGTAGGCTACACGAGAACGGAGACGTCGAGTAACCAAAACAAATGCATTAAACAAATTTGTACACGTTATTTATCAATTTAACTCTAGAATTAAAGGATATACAACGAGAAACAACGTTTGACAACCTTTAAACAGTTTTAATAACTATCTCAAAAATTATCGCTCTGATGCAAACAACTGATGAGTTATCTACTTAAATTTGATGAACAAAACGACTTACGTATTTTAAACATGCTAACCTTTAGCCAGGTAAGCAAATTAAAAAAAAAACGCAATATGTAGGCTACACGAGAACGGAGACGTCGAGTAACCAAAACAAATGCGTTAAACAAATTCGTACACGTTATTTATCAATTTAACTCTAGAATTAAAGGATATACAACGAGAAACAACGTTTGACAACTTTTAAACAGTTTTAATAACTATCTCAAAAATTATCGCTCTGATGCAAACAACTGATGAGTTATCTACTTAAATTTGATGAACAAAACGACTTACGTATTTTAAACATGCTAACCTTTAGCCAGGTAAGCAAATTAAAAAAAAAAACGCAATATGTAGGCTACACGAGAACGGAGACGTCGAGTAACCAAAACAAATGCGTTAAACAAATTCGTACACGTTATTTATCAATTTAACTCTAGAATTAAAGGATATACAACGAGAAACAACGTTTGACAACCTTTAAACAGTTTTAATAACTATCTCAAAAATTGTCGCTCTGATGCAAACAACTGCTGAGTTATCTACTCAAATTTGTTGAACAAAACGACATACGTATTTTAAACATGCTAACCTTTAGCCAGGTAAGCAAATTAAAAAAAAAACGCAATATGTAGGCTACACGAGAACGGAGACGTCGAGTAACCAAAACAAATGCGTTAAACAAATTCGTACACGTTATTTATCAATTTAACTCTAGAATTAAAGGATATACAACGAGAAACAACGTTTGACAACCTTTAAACAGTTTTAATAACTATCTCAAAAATTATCGCTCTGATGCAAACAACTGATGAGTTATCTACTTAAATATGATGAACAAAACGACTTACGTATTTTAAACATGCTAACCTTTAGCCAGGTAAGCAAATTAAAAAAAAAACGCAATATGTAGGCTACACGAGAACGGAGACGTCGAGTAACCAAAACAAATGCGTTGAACAAATTCGTACACGTTATTTATCAATTTAACTCTAGAATTAAAGGATATACAACGAGAAACAACGTTTGACAACCTTTAAACAGTTTTAATAACTATCTCAAAAATTATCGCTCTGATGCAAACAACTGATGAGTTATCTACTTAAATATGATGAACAAAACGACTTACGTATTTTAAACATGCTAATCTTTAGCCAGGTAAGCAAATTAAAAAAAAAACGCAATATGTAGGCTACACGAGAACGGAGACGTCGAGTAACCAAAACAAATGCGTTAAACAAATTCGTACACGTTATTTATCAATTTAACTCTAGAATTAAAGGATATACAACGAGAAACAACGTTTGACAACCTTTAAACAGTTTTAATAACTATCTCAAAAATTATCGCTCTGATGCAAACAACTGATAAGTTATCTACTTAAATATGATGAACAAAACGACTTACGTATTTTAAACATGCTAACCTTTAGCCAGGTAAGCAAATTAAAAAAAAACCCAATATGTAGGCTACACGAGAACGGAGACGTCGAGTAACCAAAACAAATGCGTTAAACAAATTCGTACACGTTATTTATCAATTTAACTCTAGAATTAAAGTATATACAACGAGAAACAACGTTTGACAACCTTTAAACAGTTTTAATAACTATCTCAAAAATTATCGCTCTGATGCAAACAACTGATGAGTTATCTACTTAAATATGATGAACAAAACGACTTACGTATTTTAAACATGCTAACCTTTAGCCAGGTAAGCAAATTAAAAAAAAAACGCAATATGTAGGCTACACGAGAACGGAGACGTCGAGTAACCAAAACAAATGCGTTAAACAAATTCGTACACGTTATTTATCAATTTAACTCTAGAATTAAAGGATATACAACGAGAAACAACGTTTGACAACCTTTAAACAATTTTAATATCTATCTCAAAAATTGTCGCTCTGATGCAAACAACTGCTGAGTTATCTACTCAAATTTGTTGAACAAAACGACTTACGTATTTTAAACATGCTAACCTTTAGCCCGGTAAGCAAATTAAAAAAAAAACGCAATATGTAGGCTACACGAGAACGGAGACGTCGAGTAACCAAAACAAATGCGTTAAACAAATTCGTACACGTTATTTATCAATTTAACTCTAGAATTAAAGTATATACAACGAGAAACAACGTTTGACAACCTTTAAACAGTTTTAATAACTATCTCAAAAATTGTCGCTCTGATGCAAACAACTGATGAGTTATCTACTTAAATTTGATGAACAAAACGACTTACGTATTTTAAACATGCTAACCTTTAGCCAGGTAAGCAAATTAAAAAAAAAACGCAATATGTAGGCTACACGAGAACGGAGACGTCGAGTAACCAAAACAAATGCGTTAAACAAATTCGTACACGTTATTTATCAATCTAACTCTAGAATTAAAGGATATACAACGAGAAACAACGTTTGACAACCTTTAAACAGTTTTAATAACTATCTCAAAAATTATCGCTCTGATGCAAACAACTGATGAGTTATCTACTTAAATATGATGAACAAAACGACTTACGTATTTTAAACATGCTAACCTTTAGCCAGGTAAGCAAATTAAAAAAAAAACGCAATATGTAGGCTACACGAGAACGGAGACGTCGAGTAACCAAAACAAATGCGTTAAACAAATTCGTACACGTTATTTATCAATTTAACTCTAGAATTAAAGGATATACAACGAGAAACAACGTTTGACAACCTTTAAACAATTTTAATAACTATCTCAAAAATTGTCGCTCTGATGCAAACAACTGCTGAGTTATCTACTCAAATTTGTTGAACAAAACGACTTACGTATTTTAAACATGCTAACCTTTAGCCCGGTAAGCAAATTAAAAAAAAAAACGCAATATGTAGGCTACACGAGAACGGAGACGTCGAGTAACCAAAACAAATGCGTTAAACAAATTCGTACACGTTATTTATCAATTTAACTCTAGAATTAAAGGATATACAACGAGAAACAACGTTTGACAACCTTTAAACAGTTTTAATAACTATCTCAAAAATTGTCGCTCTCATGCAAACAACTGCTGAGTTATCTACTCAAATTTGTTGAACAAATCGACTTACGTATTTTAAACATGCTAACCTTTAGCCCGGTAAGCAAATTAAAAAAAAAACGCAATATGTAGGCTACACGAGAACGGAGACGTCGAGTAACCAAAACAAATGCGTTAAACAAATTCGTACACGTTATTTATCAATTTAACTCTAGAATTAAAGGATATACAACGAGAAACAACGTTTGACAACCTTTAAACAATTTTAATAACTATCTCAAAAATTGTCGCTCTGATGCAAACAACTGCTGAGTTATCTACTCAAATTTGTTGAACAAAACGACTTACGTATTTTAAACATGCTAACCTTTAGCCCGGTAAGCAAATTAAAAAAAAAAACGCAATATGTAGGCTACACGAGAACGGAGACGTCGAGTAACCAAAACAAATGCGTTAAACAAATTCGTACACGTTATTTATCAATTTAACTCTAGAATTAAAGGATATACAACGAGAAACAACGTTTGACAACCTTTAAACAGTTTTAATAACTATCTCAAAAATTGTCGCTCTGATGCAAACAACTGATGAGTTATCTACTTAAATTTGATGAACAAAACGACTTACGTATTTTAAACATGCTAACCTTTAGCCCGGTAAGCAAATTAAAAAAAAAACGCAATATGTAGGCTACACGAGAACGGAGACGTCGAGTAACCAAAACAAATGCGTTAAACAAATTCGTACACGTTATTTATCAATTTAACTCTAGAATTAAAGGATATACAACGAGAAACAACGTTTGACAACCTTTAAACAATTTTAATAACTATCTCAAAAATTATCGCTCTGATGCAAACAACTGATGAGTTATCTACTTAAATTTGATGAACAAAACGACTTACGTATTTTAAACATGCTAACCTTTAGCCCGGTAAGCAAATTAAAAAAAAACGCAATATGTAGGCTACACGAGAACGGAGACGTCGAGTAACCAAAACAAATGCGTTAAACAAATTCGTACACGTTATTTATCAATTTAACTCTAGAATTAAAGGATATACAACGAGAAACAACGTTTGACAACCTTTAAACAGTTTTAATAACTATCTCAAAAATTATCGCTCTGATGCAAACAACTGATGAGTTATCTACTTAAATATGATGAACAAAACGACTTACGTATTTTAAACATGCTAACCTTTAGCCAGGTAAGCAAATTAAAAAAAAAACGCAATATGTAGGCTACACGAGAACGGAGACGTCGAGTAACCAAAACAAATGCGTTAAACAAATTCGTACACGTTATTTATCAATTTAACTCTAGAATTAAAGGATATACAACGAGAAACAACGTTTGACAACCTTTAAACAATTTTAATAACTATCTCAAAAATTGTCGCTCTGATGCAAACAACTGCTGAGTTATCTACTCAAATTTGTTGAACAAAACGACTTACGTATTTTAAACATGCTAACCTTTAGCCCGGTAAGCAAATTAAAAAAAAAACGCAATATGTAGGCTACACGAGAACGGAGACGTCGAGTAACCAAAACAAATGCGTTAAACAAATTCGTACACGTTATTTATCAATTTAACTCTAGAATTAAAGGATATACAACGAGAAACAACGTTTGACAACCTTTAAACAGTTTTAATAACTATCTCAAAAATTATCGCTCTGATGCAAACAACTGATGAGTTATCTACTTAAATATGATGAACAAAACGACTTGCGTATTTTAAACATGCTAACCTTTAGCCCGGTAAGCAAATTAAAAAAAAAACGCAATATGTAGGCTACACGAGAACGGAGACGTCGAGTAACCAAAACAAATACGTTAAACAAATTCGTACACGTTATTTATCAATTTAACTCTAGAATTAAAGGATATACAACGAGAAACAACGTTTGACAACCTTTAAACAGTTTTAATAACTATCTCAAAAATTATCGCTCTGATGCAAACAACTGATGAGTTATCTACTTAAATATGATGAACAAAACGACTTACATATTTTAAGCATGCTAACCTTTAGCCCGGTAAGCAAATTAAAAAAAAAAACGCAATATGTAGGCTACACGAGAACGGAGACGTCGAGTAACCAAAACAAATGCGTTAAACAAATTCGTACACGTTATTTATCAATTTAACTCTAGAATTAAAGGATATACAACGAGAAACAACGTTTGACAACCTTTAAACAATTTTAATAACTATCTCAAAAATTATCGCTCTGATGCAAACAACTGATGAGTTATCTACTTAAATATGATGAACAAAACGACTTACGTATTTTAAACATGCTAACCTTTAGCCCGGTAAGCAAATTAAAAAAAAAACGCAATATGTAGGCTACACGAGAACGGAGACGTCGAGTAACCAAAACAAATGCGTTAAACAAATTCGTACACGTTATTTATCAATTTAACTCTAGAATTAAAGGATATACAACGAGAAACAACGTTTGACAACCTTTAAACAGTTTTAATAACTATCTCAAAAATTATCGCTCTGATGCAAACAACTGATGAGTTATCTACTTAAATATGATGAACAAAACGACTTACGTATTTTAAGCATGCTAACCTTTAGCCCGGTAAGCAAATTAAAAAAAAAAACGCAATATGTAGGCTACACGAGAACGGAGACGTCGAGTAACCAAAACAAATGCGTTAAACAAATTCGTACACGTTATTTATCAATTTAACTCTAGAATTAAAGGATATACAACGAGAAACAACGTTTGACAACCTTTAAACAATTTTAATAACTATCTCAAAAATTATCGCTCTGATGCAAACAACTGATGAGTTATCTACTTAAATATGATGAACAAAACGACTTACGTATTTTAAACATGCTAACCTTTAGCCCGGTAAGCAAATTAAAAAAAAAACGCAATATGTAGGCTACACGAGAACGGAGACGTCGAGTAACCAAAACAAATGCGTTAAACAAATTCGTACACGTTATTTATCAATTTAACTCTAGAATTAAAGGATATACAACGAGAAACAACGTTTGACAACCTTTAAACAGTTTTAATAACTATCTCAAAAATTATCGCTCTGATGCAAACAACTGATGAGTTATCTACTTAAATTTGTTGAACAAAACGACTTACGTATTTTAAACATGCTAACCTTTAGCCCGCTAAGCAAATTTAAAAAAAACGCAATATGTAGGCTACACGAGAACGGAGACGTCGAGTAACCAAAACAAATGCGTTAAACAAATTCGTACACGTTATTTATCAATTTAACTCTAGAATTAAAGGATATACAACGAGAAACAACGTTTGACAACCTTTAAACAGTTTTAATAACTATCTCAAAAATTATCGCTCTGATGCAAACAACTGATGAGTTATCTACTTAAATTTGTTGAACAAAACGACTTACGTATTTTAAACATGCTAACCTTTAGCCCGCTAAGCAAATTAAAAAAAAAACGCAATATGTAGGCTACACGAGAACGGAGACGTCGAGTAACCAAAACAAATGCGTTAAACAAATTCGTACACGTTATTTATCAATTTAACTCTAGAATTAAAGGATATACAACGAGAAACAACGTTTGACAACCTTTAAACAGTTTTAATAACTATCTCAAAAATTGTCGCTCTGATGCAAACAACTGATGAGTTATCTACTTAAATATGATGAACAAAACGACTTACGTATTTTAAGCATGCTAACCTTTAGCCCGGTAAGCAAATTAAAAAAAAAACTCAATATGTAGGCTACACGAGAACGGAGACGTCGAGTAACGAAAACAAATGCGTTAAACAAATTCGTACACGTTATTTATCAATTTAACTCTAGAATTAAAGGATATACAACGAGAAACAACGTTTGACAACCTTTAAACAATTTTAATAACTATCTCAAAAATTATCGCTCTGATGCAAACAACTGATGAGTTATCTACTTAAATTTGATGAACAAAACGACTTACGTATTTTAAACATGCTAACCTTTAGCCCGGTAAGCAAATTAAAAAAAAAAACGCAATATGTAGGCTACACGAGAACGGAGACGTCGAGTAACCAAAACAAATGCGTTAAACAAATTCGTACACGTTATTTATCAATTTAACTCTAGAATTAAAGGATATACAACGAGAAACAACGTTTGACAACCTTTAAACAATTTTAATAACTATCTCAAAAATTATCGCTCTGATGCAAACAACTGATGAGTTATCTACTTAAATATGATGAACAAAACGACTTACGTATTTTAAACATGCTAACCTTTAGCCCGGTAAGCAAATTAAAAAAAAAACGCAATATGTAGGCTACACGAGAACGGAGACGTCGAGTAACCAAAACAAATGCGTTAAACAAATTCGTACACGTTATTTATCAATTTAACTCTAGAATTAAAGGATATACAACGAGAAACAACGTTTGACAACCTTTAAACAGTTTTAATAACTATCTCAAAAATTATCGCTCTGATGCAAACAACTGATGAGTTATCTACTTAAATATGATGAACAAAACGACTTACGTATTTTAAGCATGCTAACCTTTAGCCCGGTAAGCAAATTAAAAAAAAAAACGCAATATGTAGGCTACACGAGAACGGAGACGTCGAGTAACCAAAACAAATGCGTTAAACAAATTCGTACACGTTATTTATCAATTTAACTCTAGAATTAAAGGATATACAACGAGAAACAACGTTTGACAACCTTTAAACAATTTTAATAACTATCTCAAAAATTATCGCTCTGATGCAAACAACTGATGAGTTATCTACTTAAATATGATGAACAAAACGACTTACGTATTTTAAACATGCTAACCTTTAGCCCGGTAAGCAAATTAAAAAAAAAACGCAATATGTAGGCTACACGAGAACAGAGACGTCGAGTAACCAAAACAAATGCGTTAAACAAATTCGTACACGTTATTTATCAATTTAACTCTAGAATTAAAGGATATACAACGAGAAACAACGTTTGACAACCTTTAAACAGTTTTAATAACTATCTCAAAAATTATCGCTCTGATGCAAACAACTGATGAGTTATCTACTTAAATTTGTTGAACAAAACGACTTACGTATTTTAAACATGCTAACCTTTAGCCCGCTAAGCAAATTAAAAAAAAACGCAATATGTAGGCTACACGAGAACGGAGACGTCGAGTAACCAAAACAAATGCGTTAAACAAATTCGTACACGTTATTTATCAATTTAACTCTAGAATTAAAGGATATACAACGAGAAACAACGTTTGACAACCTTTAAACAGTTTTAATAACTATCTCAAAAATTATCGCTCTGATGCAAACAACTGATGAGTTATCTACTTAAATTTGTTGAACAAAACGACTTACGTATTTTAAACATGCTAACCTTTAGCCCGCTAAGCAAATTAAAAAAAAAACGCAATATGTAGGCTACACGAGAACGGAGACGTCGAGTAACCAAAACAAATGCGTTAAACAAATTCGTACACGTTATTTATCAATTTAACTCTAGAATTAAAGGATATACAACGAGAAACAACGTTTGACAACCTTTAAACAGTTTTAATAACTATCTCAAAAATTGTCGCTCTGATGCAAACAACTGATGAGTTATCTACTTAAATATGATGAACAAAACGACTTACGTATTTTAAGCATGCTAACCTTTAGCCCGGTAAGCAAATTAAAAAAAAAACGCAATATGTAGGCTACACGAGAACGGAGACGTCGAGTAACGAAAACAAATGCGTTAAACAAATTCGTACACGTTATTTATCAATTTAACTCTAGAATTAAAGGATATACAACGAGAAACAACGTTTGACAACCTTTAAACAATTTTAATAACTATCTCAAAAATTATCGCTCTGATGCAAACAACTGATGAGTTATCTACTTAAATTTGATGAACAAAACGACTTACGTATTTTAAACATGCTAACGTTTAGCCCGGTAAGCAAATTAAAAAAAAAACGCAATATGTAGGCTACACGAGAACGGAGACGTCGAGTAACCAAAACAAATGCGTTAAACAAATTCGTACACGTTATTTATCAATTTAACTCTAGAATTAAAGGATATACAACGAGAAACAACGTTTGACAACCTTTAAACAATTTTAATAACTATCTCAAAAATTATCGCTCTGATGCAAACAACTGATGAGTTATCTACTTAAATATGATGAACAAAACGACTTACGTATTTTAAACATGCTAACCTTTAGCCCGGTAAGCAAATTAAAAAAAAAACGCAATATGTAGGCTACACGAGAACGGAGACGTCGAGTAACCAAAACAAATGCGTTAAACAAATTCGTACACGTTATTTATCAATTTAACTCTAGAATTAAAGGATATACAACGAGAAACAACGTTTGACAACCTTTAAACAGTTTTAATAACTATCTCAAAAATTATCGCTCTGATGCAAACAACTGATGAGTTATCTACTTAAATATGATGAACAAAACGACTTACGTATTTTAAGCATGCTAACCTTTAGCCCGGTAAGCAAATTAAAAAAAAAAACGCAATATGTAGGCTACACGAGAACGGAGACGTCGAGTAACCAAAACAAATGCGTTAAACAAATTCGTACACGTTATTTATCAATTTAACTCTAGAATTAAAGGATATACAACGAGAAACAACGTTTGACAACCTTTAAACAATTTTAATAACTATCTCAAAAATTATCGCTCTGATGCAAACAACTGATGAGTTATCTACTTAAATATGATGAACAAAACGACTTACGTATTTTAAACATGCTAACCTTTAGCCCGGTAAGCAAATTAAAAAAAAAACGCAATATGTAGGCTACACGAGAACGGAGACGTCGAGTAACCAAAACAAATGCGTTAAACAAATTCGTACACGTTATTTATCAATTTAACTTTAGAATTAAAGGATATACAACGAGAAACAACGTTTGACAACCTTTAAACAATTTTAATAACTATCTCAAAAATTATCGCTCTGATGCAAACAACTGATGAGTTATCTACTTAAATTTGATGAACAAAACGACTTACGTATTTTAAACATGCTAACCTTTAGCCCGGTAAGCAAATTAAAAAAAAAACGCAATATGTAGGCTACACGAGAACGGAGACGTCGAGTAACCAAAACAAATACGTTAAACAAATTCGTACACGTTATTTATCAATTTAACTCTAGGATTAAAGGATATACAACAAGAAACAACGTTTGACAACCTTTAAACAGTTTTAATAACTATCTCAAAAATTATCGCTCTGATGCAAACAACTGATGAGTTATCTACTTAAATATGATGAACAAAACGACTTACGTATTTTAAACATGCTAACCTTTAGCCCGGTAAGCAAATTAAAAAAAAAACGCAATATGTAGGCTACACGAGAACGGAGACGTCGAGTAACCAAAACAAATGCGTTAAACAAATTCGTACACGTTATTTATCAATTTAACTCTAGAATTAAAGGATATACAACGAGAAACAACGTTTGACAACCTTTAAACAATTTTAATAACTATCTCAAAAATTATCGCTCTGATGCAAACAACTGATGAGTTATCTACTTAAATTTGATGAACAAAACGACTTACGTATTTTAAACATGCTAACCTTTAGCCCGGTAAGCAAATTAAAAAAAAAAACGCAATATGTAGGCTACACGAGAACGGAGACGTCGAGTAACCAAAACAAATGCGTTAAACAAATTCGTACACGTTATTTATCAATTTAACTCTAGAATTAAAGGATATACAACGAGAAACAACGTTTGACAACCTTTAAACAGTTTTAATAACTATCTCAAAAATTATCGCTCTGATGCAAACAACTGATGAGTTATCTACTTAAATTTGTTGAACAAAACGACTTACGTATTTTAAACATACTAACCTTTAGCCCGCTAAGCAAATTAAAAAAAAACGCAATATGTAGGCTACACGAGAACGGAGACGTCGTGTAACCAAAACAAATGCGTTAAACAAATTCGTACACGTTATTTATCAATTTAACTCTAGAATTAAAGGATATACAACGAGAAACAACGTTTGACAACCTTTAAACAGTTTTAATAACTATCTCAAAAATTGTCGCTCTGATGCAAACAACTGATGAGTTATCTACTTAAATATGATGAACAAAACGACTTACGTATTTTAAGCATGCTAACCTTTAGCCCGGTAAGCAAATTAAAAAAAAAACGCAATATGTAGGCTACACGAGAACGGAGACGTCGAGTAACCAAAACAAATGCGTTAAACAAATTCGTACACGTTATTTATCAATTTAACTCTAGAATTAAAGGATATACAACGAGAAACAACGTTTGACAACCTTTAAACAGTTTTAATAACTATCTCAAAAATTATCGCTCTGATGCAAACAACTGATGAGTTATCTACTTAAATATGATGAACAAAACGACTTACGTATTTTAAGCATGCTAACCTTTAGCCCGGTAAGCAAATTAAAAAAAAAAACGCAATATGTAGGCTACACGAGAACGGAGACGTCGAGTAACCAAAACAAATGCGTTAAACAAATTCGTACACGTTATTTATCAATTTAACTCTAGAATTAAAGGATATACAACGAGAAACAACGTTTGACAACCTTTAAACAATTTTAATAACTATCTCAAAAATTATCGCTCTGATGCAAACAACTGATGAGTTATCTACTTAAATATGATGAACAAAACGACTTACGTATTTTAAACATGCTAACCTTTAGCCCGGTAAGCAAATTAAAAAAAAAACGCAATATGTAGGCTACACGAGAACCGAGACGTCGAGTAACCAAAACAAATGCGTTAAACAAATTCGTACACGTTATTTATCAATTTAACTCTAGAATTAAAGGATATACAACGAGAAACAACGTTTGACAACCTTTAAACAGTTTTAATAACTATCTCAAAAATTATCGCTCTGATGCAAACAACTGATGAGTTATCTACTTAAATATGATGAACAAAACGACTTACGTATTTTAAGCATGCTAACCTTTAGCCCGGTAAGCAAATTAAAAAAAAAAACGCAATATGTAGGCTACACGAGAACGGAGACGTCGAGTAACCAAAACAAATGCGCTAAACAAATTCGTACACGTTATTTATCAATTTAACTCTAGAATTAAAGGATATACAACGAGAAACAACGTTTGACAACCTTTAAACAGTTTTAATAACTATCTCAAAAATTATCGCTCTGATGCAAACAACTGATGAGTTATCTACTTAAATTTGTTGAACAAAACGACTTACGTATTTTAAACATGCTAACCTTTAGCCCGCTAAGCAAATTAAAAAAAAAACGCAATATGTAGGCTACACGAGAACGGAGACGTCGAGTAACCAAAACAAATGCGTTAAACAAATTCGTACACGTTATTTATCAATTTAACTCTAGAATTAAAGGATATACAACGAGAAACAACGTTTGACAACCTTTAAACAGTTTTAATAACTATCTCAAAAATTGTCGCTCTGATGCAAACAACTGATGAGTTATCTACTTAAATATGATGAACAAAACGACTTACGTATTTTAAGCATGCTAACCTTTAGCCCGGTAAGCAAATTAAAAAAAAAACGCAATATGTAGGCTACACGAGAACGGAGACGTCGAGTAACCAAAACAAATGCGTTAAACAAATTCGTACACGTTATTTATCAATTTAACTCTAGAATTAAAGGATATACAACGAGAAACAACGTTTGACAACCTTTAAACAATTTTAATAACTATCTCAAAAATTATCGCTCTGATGCAAACAACTGATGAGTTATCTACTTAAATTTGATGAACAAAACGACTTACGTATTTTAAACATGCTAACCTTTAGCCCGGTAAGCAAATTAAAAAAAAAACGCAATATGTAGGCTACACGAGAACGGAGACGTCGAGTAACCAAAACAAATGCGTTAAACAAATTCGTACACGTTATTTATCAATTTAACTCTAGAATTAAAGGATATACAACGAGAAACAACGTTTGACAACCTTTAAACAATTTTAATAACTATCTCAAAAATTATCGCTCTGATGCAAACAACTGATGAGTTATCTACTTAAATATGATGAACAAAACGACTTACGTATTTTAAACATGCTAACCTTTATCCCGGTAAGCAAATTAAAAAAAAAACGCAATATGTAGGCTACACGAGAACGGAGACGTCGAGTAACCAAAACAAATGCGTTAAACAAATTCGTACACGTTATTTATCAATTTAACTCTAGAATTAAAGGATATACAACGAGAAACAACGTTTGACAACCTTTAAACAATTTTAATAACTATCTCAAAAATTGTCGCTCTGATGCAAACAACTGCTGAGTTATCTACTCAAATTTGTTGAACAAAACGACTTACGTATTTTAAACATGCTAACCTTTAGCCCGGTAAGCAAATTAAAAAAAAAACGCAATATGTAGGCTACACGAGACCGGAGACGTCGAGTAACCAAAACAAATGCGTTAAACAAATTCGTACACGTTATTTATCAATTTAACTCTAGAATTAAAGGATATACAACGAGAAACAACGTTTGACAACCTTTAAACAGTTTTAATAACTATCTCAAAAATTGTCGCTCTGATGCAAACAACTGATGAGTTATCTACTTAAATTTGATGAACAAAACGACTTACGTATTTTAAACATGCTAACCTTTAGCCCGGTAAGCAAATTAAAAAAAAAAACGCAATATGTAGGCTACACGAGAACGGAGACGTCGAGTAACCAAAACAAATGCGTTAAACAAATTCGTACACGTTATTTATCAATTTAACTCTAGAATTAAAGGATATACAACGAGAAACAACGTTTGACAACCTTTAAACAGTTTTAATAACTATCTCAAAAATTATCGCTCTGATGCAAACAACTGATGAGTTATCTACTTAAATTTGATGAACAAAACGACTTACGTATTTTAAACATGCTAACCTTTAGCCCGGTAAGCAAATTAAAAAAAAAAACGCAATATGTAGGCTATACGAGAACGGAGACGTCGAGTAACCAAAACAAATGCGTTAAACAAATTCGTACACGTTATTTATCAATTTAACTCTAGAATTAAAGGATATACAACGAGAAACAACGTTTGACAACCTTTAAACAGTTTTAATAACTATCTCAAAAATTATCGCTCTGATGCAAACAACTGATGAGTTATCTACTTAAATATGATGAACAAAACGACTTACGTATTTTAAACATGCTAACCTTTAGCCAGGTAAGCAAATTAAAAAAAAAACGCAATATGTAGGCTACACGAGAACGGAGACGTCGAGTAACCAAAACAAATGCGTTAAACAAATTTGTACACGTTATTTATCAATTTAACTCTAGAATTAAAGGATATACAACGAGAAACAACGTTTGACAACCTTTAAACAGTTTTAATAACTATCTCAAAAATTATCGCTCTGATGCAAACAACTGATGAGTTATCTACTTAAATATGATGAACAAAACGACTTACGTATTTTAAACATGCTAACCTTTAGCCAGGTAAGCAAATTAAAAAAAAACGCAATATGTAGGCTACACGAGAACGGAGACGTCGAGTAACCAAAACAAATGCGTTAAACAAATTCGTACACGTTATTTATCAATTTAACTCTAGAATTAAAGGATATACAACGAGAAACAACGTTTGACAACCTTTAAACAGTTTTAATAACTATCTCAAAAATTATCGCTCTGATGCAAACAACTGATGAGTTATCTACTTAAATATGATGAACAAAACGACTTACGTATTTTAAACATGCTAACCTTTAGCCAGGTAAGCAAATTAAAAAAAAAACGCAATATGTAGGCTACACGAGAACGGAGACGTCGAGTAACCAAAACAAATGCGTTAAACAAATTCGTACACGTTATTTATCAATTTAACTCTAGAATTAAAGGATATACAACGAGAAACAACGTTTGACAACTTTTAAACAGTTTTAATAACTATCTCAAAAATTATCGCTCTGATGCAAACAACTGATGAGTTATCTACTTAAATTTGATGAACAAAACGACTTACGTATTTTAAACATGCTAACCTTTAGCCCGGTAAGCAAATTAAAAAAAAACACAATATGTAGGCTACACGAGAACGGAGACGTCGAGTAACCAAAACAAATGCGTTAAACAAATTCGTACACGTTATTTATCAATTTAACTCTAGAATTAAAGGATATACAACGAGAAACAACGTTTGACAACCTTTAAACAGTTTTAATAACTATCTCAAAAATTATCGCTCTGATGCAAACAACTGATGAGTTATCTACTTAAATATGATGAACAAAACGACTTACGTATTTTAAACATGCTAACCTTTAGCCCGGTAAGCAAATTTAAAAAAAAACGCAATATGTAGGCTACACGAGAACGGAGACGTCGAGTAACCAAAACAAATGCGTTAAACAAATTCGTACACGTTATTTATCAATTTAACTCTAGAATTAAAGGATATACAACGAGAAACAACGTTTGACAACCTTTAAACAATTTTAATAACTATCTCAAAAATTGTCGCTCTGATGCAAACAACTGCTGAGTTATCTACTCAAATTTGTTGAACAAAACGACTTACGTATTTTAAACATGCTAACCTTTAGCCCGGTAAGCAAATTAAAAAAAAAACGCTATATGTGGGCTACACGAGAACGGAGACGTCGAGTAACCAAAAAAAATGCGTTAAACAAATTCGTACACGTTATTTATCAATTTAACTCTAGAATTAAAGGATATACAACGAGAAACAACGTTTGACAACCTTTAAACAGTTTTAATAACTATCTCAAAAATTGTCGCTCTGATGCAAACAACTGATGAGTTATCTACTTAAATATGATGAACAAAACGACTTACGTATTTTAAACATGCTAACCTTTAGCCAGGTAAGCAAATTAAAAAAAAAAACGCAATATGTAGGCTACACGAGAACGGAGACGTCGAGTAACCAAAACAAATGCGTTAAACAAATTCGTACACGTTATTTATCAATTTAACTCTAGAATTAAAGGATATACAACGAGAAACAACGTTTGACAACCTTTAAACAGTTTTAATAACTATCTCAAAAATTATCGCTCTGATGCAAACAACTGATGAGTTATCTACTTAAATGTGATGAACAAAACGACTTACGTATTTTAAACATGCTAACCTTTAGCCAGGTAAGCAAATTAAAAAAAAAACGCAATATGTAGGCTACACGAGAACGGAGACGTCGAGTAACCAAAACAAATGCGTTAAACAAATTCGTACACGTTATTTATCAATTTAACTCTAGAATTAAAGGATATACAACGAGAAACAACGTTTGACAACCTTTAAACAGTTTTAATAACTATCTCAAAAATTATCGCTCTGATACAAACAACTGATGAGTTATCTACTTAAATTTGATGAACAAAACGACTTACGTATTTTAAACATGCTAACCTTTAGCCCGGTAAGCAAATTAAAAAAAAACGCAATATGTAGGCTACACGAGAACGGAGACGTCGAGTAACCAAAACAAATGCGTTAAACAAATTCGTACACGTTATTTATCAATTTAACTCTAGAATTAAAGGATATACAACGAGAAACAACGTTTGACAACCTTTAAACAGTTTTAATAACTATCTCAAAAATTGTCGCTCTGATGCAAACAACTGATGAGTTATCTACTTAAATATGATGAACAAAACGACTTACGTATTTTAAACATGCTAACCTTTAGCCAGGTAAGCAAATTAAAAAAAAAACGCAATATGTAGGCTACACGAGAACGGAGACGTCGAGTAACCAAAACAAATGCGTTAAACAAATTCGTACACGTTATTTATCAATTTAACTCTAGAATTAAAGGATATACAACGAGAAACAACGTTTGACAACCTTTAAACAGTTTTAATAACTATCTCAAAAATTGTCGCTCTGATGCAAACAACTGATGAGTTATCTACTTAAATATGATGAACAAAACGACTTACGTATTTCAAACATGCTAACCTTTAGCCAGGTAAGCAAATTAAAAAAAAAAACGCAATATGTAGGCTACACGAGAACGGAGACGTCGAGTAACCAAAACAAATGCGTTACACAAATTCGTACACGTTATTTATCAATTTAACTCTAGAATTAAAGGATATACAACGAGAAACAACGTTTGACAACCTTTAAACAGTTTTAATAACTATCTCAAAAATTGTCGCTCTGATGCAAACAACTGATGAGTTATCTACTTAAATTTGATGAACAAAACGACTTACGTATTTTAAACATGCTAACCTTTAGCCCGCTAAGCAAATTAAAAAAAAACGCAATATGTAGGCTACACGAGAACGGAGACGTCGTGTAACCAAAACAAATGCGTTAAACAAATTCGTACACGTTATTTATCAATTTAACTCTAGAATTAAAGGATATACAACGAGAAACAACGTTTGACAACCTTTAAACAGTTTTAATAACTATCTCAAAAATTGTCGCTCTGATGCAAACAACTGATGAGTTATCTACTTAAATATGATGAACAAAACGACTTACGTATTTTAAGCATGCTAACCTTTAGCCCGGTAAGCAAATTAAAAAAAAAAACGCAATATGTAGGCTACACGAGAACGGAGACGTCGAGTAACCAAAACAAATGCGTTAAACAAATTCGTACACGTTATTTATCAATTTAACTCTAGAATTAAAGGATATACAACGAGAAACAACGTTTGACAACCTTTAAACAGTTTTAATAACTATCTCAAAAATTATCGCTCTGATGCAAACAACTGATGAGTTATCTACTTAAATTTGTTGAACAAAACGACTTACGCATTTTAAACATGCTAACCTTTAGCCCGCTAAGCAAATTAAAAAAAAACGCAATATGTAGGCTACACGAGAACGGAGACGTCGTGTAACCAAAACAAATGCGTTAAACAAATTCGTACACGTTATTTATCAATTTAACTCTAGAATTAAAGGATATACAACGAGAAACAACGTTTGACAACCTTTAAACAGTTTTAATAACTATCTCAAAAATTGTCGCTCTGATGCAAACAACTGATGAGTTATCTACTTAAATATGATGAACAAAACGACTTACGTATTTTAAGCATGCTAACCTTTAGCCCGGTAAGCAAATTAAAAAAAAAACGCAATATGTAGGCTACACGAGAACGGAGACGTCGAGTAACCAAAACAAATGCGTTAAACAAATTCGTACACGTTATTTATCAATTTAACTCTAGAATTAAAGGATATACAACGAGAAACAACGTTTGACAACCTTTAAACAATTTTAATAACTATCTCAAAAATTATCGCTCTGATGCAAACAACTGATGAGTTATCTACTTAAATTTGATGAACAAAACGACTTACGTATTTTAAACATGCTAACCTTTAGCCCGGTAAGCAAATTAAAAAAAAAACGCAATATGTAGGCTACACGAGAACGGAGACGTCGAGTAACCAAAACAAATGCGTTAAACAAATTCGTACACGTTATTTATCAATTTAACTCTAGAATTAAAGGATATACAACGAGAAACAACGTTTGACAACCTTTAAACAATTTTAATAACTATCTCAAAAATTATCGCTCTGATGCAAACAACTGATGAGTTATCTACTTAAATATGATGAACAAAACGACTTACGTATTTTAAACATGCTAACCTTTAGCCCGGTAAGCAAATTAAAAAAAAAACGCAATATGTAGGCTACACGAGAACGGAGACGTCGAGTAACCAAAACAAATGCGTTAAACAAATTCGTACACGTTATTTATCAATTTAACTCTAGAATTAAAGGATATACAACGAGAAACAACGTTTGACAACCTTTAAACAGTTTTAATAACTATCTCAAAAATTATCGCTCTGATGCAAACAACTGATGAGTTATCTACTTAAATATGATGAACAAAACGACTTACGTATTTTAAGCATGCTAACCTTTAGCCCGGTAAGCAAATTAAAAAAAAAAAACGCAATATGTAGGCTACACGAGAACGGAGACGTCGAGTAACCAAAACAAATGCGTTAAACAAATTCGTACACGTTATTTATCAATTTAACTCTAGAATTAAAGGATATACAACGAGAAACAACGTTTGACAACCTTTAAACAGTTTTAATAACTATCTCAAAAATTATCGCTCTGATGCAAACAACTGATGAGTTATCTACTTAAATTTGTTGAACAAAACGACTTACGTATTTTAAACATGCTAACCTTTAGCCCGCTAAGCAAATTAAAAAAAAAACGCAATATGTAGGCTACACGAGAACGGAGACGTCGAGTAACCAAAACAAATGCGTTAAACAAATTCGTACACGTTATTTATCAATTTAACTCTAGAATTAAAGGATATACAACGAGAAACAACGTTTGACAACCTTTAAACAGTTTTAATAACTATCTCAAAAATTGTCGCTCTGATGCAAACAACTGATGAGTTATCTACTTAAATATGATGAACAAAACGACTTACGTATTTTAAGCATGCTAACCTTTAGCCCGGTAAGCAAATTAAAAAAAAAACGCAATATGTAGGCTACACGAGAACGGAGACGTCGAGTAACCAAAACAAATGCGTTAAACAAATTCGTACACGTTATTTATCAATTTAACTCTAGAATTAAAGGATATACAACGAGAAACAACGTTTGACAACCTTTAAACAATTTTAATAACTATCTCAAAAATTATCGCTCTGATGCAAACAACTGATGAGTTATCTACTTAAATTTGATGAACAAAACGACTTACGTATTTTAAACATGCTAACCTTTAGCCCGGTAAGCAAATTAAAAAAAAAACGCAATATGTAGGCTACACGAGAACGGAGACGTCGAGTAACCAAAACAAATGCGTTAAACAAATTCGTACACGTTATTTATCAATTTAACTCTAGAATTAAAGGATATACAACGAGAAACAACGTTTGACAACCTTTAAACAATTTTAATAACTATCTCAAAAATTATCGCTCTGATGCAAACAACTGATGAGTTATCTACTTAAATATGATGAACAAAACGACTTACGTATTTTAAACATGCTAACCTTTATCCCGGTAAGCAAATTAAAAAAAAAACGCAATATGTAGGCTACACGAGAACGGAGACGTCGAGTAACCAAAACAAATGCGTTAAACAAATTCGTACACGTTATTTATCAATTTAACTCTAGAATTAAAGGATATACAACGAGAAACAACGTTTGACAACCTTTAAACAATTTTAATAACTATCTCAAAAATTGTCGCTCTGATGCAAACAACTGCTGAGTTATCTACTCAAATTTGTTGAACAAAACGACTTACGTATTTTAAACATGCTAACCTTTAGCCCGGTAAGCAAATTAAAAAAAAAACGCAATATGTAGGCTACACGAGACCGGAGACGTCGAGTAACCAAAACAAATGCGTTAAACAAATTCGTACACGTTATTTATCAATTTAACTCTAGAATTAAAGGATATACAACGAGAAACAACGTTTGACAACCTTTAAACAGTTTTAATAACTATCTCAAAAATTGTCGCTCTGATGCAAACAACTGATGAGTTATCTACTCAAATTTGATGAACAAAACGACTTACGTATTTTAAACATGCTAACCTTTAGCCCGGTAAGCAAATTAAAAAAAAAAACGCAATATGTAGGCTACACGAGAACGGAGACGTCGAGTAACCAAAACAAATGCGTTAAACAAATTCGTACACGTTATTTATCAATTTAACTCTAGAATTAAAGGATATACAACGAGAAACAACGTTTGACAACCTTTAAACAGTTTTAATAACTATCTCAAAAATTATCGGTCTGATGCAAACAACTTATGAGTTATCTACTTAAATTTGATGAACAAAACGACTTACGTATTTTAAACATGCTAACCTTTAGCCCGGTAAGCAAATTAAAAAAAAAAACGCAATATGTAGGCTATACGAGAACGGAGACGTCGAGTAACCAAAACAAATGCGTTAAACAAATTCGTACACGTTATTTATCAATTTAACTCTAGAATTAAAGGATATACAACGAGAAACAACGTTTGACAACCTTTAAACAGTTTTAATAACTATCTCAAAAATTATCGCTCTGATGCAAACAACTGATGAGTTATCTACTTAAATATGATGAACAAAACGACTTACGTATTTTAAACATGCTAACCTTTAGCCAGGTAAGCAAATTAAAAAAAAAACGCAATATGTAGGCTACACGAGAACGGAGACGTCGAGTAACCAAAACAAATGCGTTAAACAAATTTGTACACGTTATTTATCAATTTAACTCTAGAATTAAAGGATATACAACGAGAAACAACGTTTGACAACCTTTAAACAGTTTTAATAACTATCTCAAAAATTATCGCTCTGATGCAAACAACTGATGAGTTATCTACTTAAATATGATGAACAAAACGACTTACGTATTTTAAACATGCTAACCTTTAGCCAGGTAAGCAAATTAAAAAAAAAACGCAATATGTAGGCTACACGAGAACGGAGACGTCGAGTAACCAAAACAAATGCGTTAAACAAATTCGTACACGTTATTTATCAATTTAACTCTAGAATTAAAGGATATACAACGAGAAACAACGTTTGACAACCTTTAAACAGTTTTAATAACTATCTCAAAAATTATCGCTCTGATGCAAACAACTGATGAGTTATCTACTTAAATATGATGAACAAAACGACTTACGTATTTTAAACATGCTAACCTTTAGCCAGGTAAGCAAATTAAAAAAAAAACGCAATATGTAGGCTACACGAGAACGGAGACGTCGAGTAACCAAAACAAATGCGTTAAACAAATTCGTACACGTTATTTATCAATTTAACTCTAGAATTAAAGGATATACAACGAGAAACAACGTTTGACAACTTTTAAACAGTTTTAATAACTATCTCAAAAATTATCGCTCTGATGCAAACAACTGATGAGTTATCTACTTAAATTTGATGAACAAAACGACTTACGTATTTTAAACATGCTAACCTTTAGCCCGGTAAGCAAATTAAAAAAAAACGCAATATGTAGGCTACACGAGAACGGAGACGTCGAGTAACCAAAACAAATGCGTTAAACAAATTCGTACACGTTATTTATAAATTTAACTCTAGAATTAAAGGATATACAACGAGAAACAACGTTTGACAACCTTTAAACAGTTTTAATAACTATCTCAAAAATTATCGCTCTGATGCAAACAACTGATGAGTTATCTACTTAAATATGATGAACAAAACGACTTACGTATTTTAAACATGCTAACCTTTAGCCCGGTAAGCAAATTTAAAAAAAACGCAATATGTAGGCTATACGAGAACGGAGACGTCGAGTAACCAAAACAAATGCGTTAAACAAATTCGTACACGTTATTTATCAATCTAACTCTAGAATTAAAGGATATACAACGAGAAACAACGTTTGACAACCTTTAAACAATTTTAATAACTATCTCAAAAATTGTCGCTCTGATGCAAACAACTGCTGAGTTATCTACTCAAATTTGTTGAACAAAACGACTTACGTATTTTAAACATGCTAACCTTTAGCCCGGTAAGCAAATTAAAAAAAAAAACGCTATATGTGGGCTACACGAGAACGGAGACGTCGAGTAACCAAAAAAAATGCGTTAAACAAATTCGTACACGTTATTTATCAATTTAACTCTAGAATTAAAGGATATACAACGAGAAACAACGTTTGACAACCTTTAAACAGTTTTAATAACTATCTCAAAAATTGTCGCTCTGATGCAAACAACTGATGAGTTATCTACTTAAATATGATGAACAAAACGACTTACGTATTTTAAACATGCTAACCTTTAGCCAGGTAAGCAAATTAAAAAAAAAAAACGCAATATGTAGGCTACACGAGAACGGAGACGTCGAGTAACCAAAACAAATGCGTTAAACAAATTCGTACACGTTATTTATCAATTTAACTCTAGAATTAAAGGATATACAACGAGAAACAACGTTTGACAACCTTTAAACAGTTTTAATAACTATCTCAAAAATTATCGCTCTGATGCAAACAACTGATGAGTTATCTACTTAAATATGATGAACAAAACGACTTACGTATTTTAAACATGCTAACCTTTAGCCAGGTAAGCAAATTAAAAAAAAAACGCAATATGTAGGCTACACGAGAACGGAGACGTCGAGTAACCAAAACAAATGCGTTAAACAAATTCGTACACGTTATTTATCAATTTAACTCTAGAATTAAAGGATATACAACGAGAAACAACGTTTGACAACCTTTAAACAGTTTTAATAAATATCTCAAAAATTATCGCTCTGATACAAACAACTGATGAGTTATCTACTTAAATTTGATGAACAAAACGACTTACGTATTTTAAACATGCTAACCTTTAGCCCGGTAAGCAAATTAAAAAAAAAACGCAATATGTAGGCTACACGAGAACGGAGACGTCGAGTAACCAAAACAAATGCGTTAAACAAATTCGTACACGTTATTTATCAATTTAACTCTAGAATTAAAGGATATACAACGAGAAACAACGTTTGACAACCTTTAAACAGTTTTAATAACTATCTCAAAAATTGTCGCTCTGATGCAAACAACTGATGAGTTATCTACTTAAATATGATGAACAAAACGACTTACGTATTTTAAACATGCTAACCTTTAGCCAGGTAAGCAAATTAAAAAAAAAACGCAATATGTAGGCTACACGAGAACGGAGACGTCGAGTAACCAAAACAAATGCGTTAATCAAATTCGTACACGTTATTTATCAATTTAACTCTAGAATTAAAGGATATACAACGAGAAACAACGTTTGACAACCTTTAAACAGTTTTAATAACTATCTCAAAAATTGTCGCTCTGATGCAAACAACTGATGAGTTATCTACTTAAATATGATGAACAAAACGACTTACGTATTTCAAACATGCTAACCTTTAGCCAGGTAAGCAAATTAAAAAAAAAAACGCAATATGTAGGCTACACGAGAACGGAGACGTCGAGTAACCAAAACAAATGCGTTACACAAATTCGTACACGTTATTTATCAATTTAACTCTAGAATTAAAGGATATACAACGAGAAACAACGTTTGACAACCTTTAAACAGTTTTAATAACTATCTCAAAAATTGTCGCTCTGATGCAAACAACTGATGAGTTATCTACTTAAATTTGATGAACAAAACGACTTACGTATTTTAAACATGCTAACCTTTAGCCCGGTAAGCAAATTAAAAAAAAAACGCAATATGTAGGCTACACGAGAACGGAGACGTCGAGTAACCAAAACAAATGCGTTAAACAAATTCGTACACGTTATTTATCAATTTAACTCTAGAATTAAAGGATATACAACGAGAAACAACGTTTGACAACTTTTAAACAGTTTTAATAACTATCTCAAAAATTATCGCTCTGATGCAAACAACTGATGAGTTATCTACTTAAATTTGATGAACAAAACGACCTACGTATTTTAAACATGCTAACCTTTAGCCCGGTAAGCAAATTAAAAAAAAAACGCAATATGTAGGCTACACGAGAACGGAGACGTCGAGTAACCAAAACAAATGCGTTAAACAAATTCGTACACGTTATTTATCAATTTAACTCTAGAATTAAAGGATATACAACGAGAAACAACGTTTGACAACCTTTAAATAGTTTTAATAACTATCTCAAAAATTATCGCTCTGATGCAAACAACTGATGAGTTATCTACTTAAATTTGATGAACAAAACGACTTACGTATTTTAAACATGCTAACCTTTAGCCCGGTAAGCAAATTAAAAAAAAACGCAATATGTAGGCTACACGAGAACGGAGACGTCGAGTAACCAAAACAAATGCGTTAAACAAATTCGTACACGTTATTTATCAATTTAACTCTAGAATTAAAGGATATACAACGAGAAACAACGTTTGACAACCTTTAAACAGTTTTAATAACTATCTCAAAAATTATCGCTCTGATGCAAACAACTGATGAGTTATCTACTTAAATATGATGAACAAAACGACTTACGTATTTTAAACATGCTAACCTTTAGCCAGGTAAGCAAATTAAAAAAAAAACGCAATATGTAGGCTACACGAGAACGGAGACGTCGAGTAACCAAAACAAATGCGTTAAACAAATTCGTACACGTTATTTATCAATTTAACTCTAGAATTAAAGGATATACAACGAGAAACAACGTTTGACAACCTTTAAACAGTTTTAATAACTATCTCAAAAATTATCGCTCTGATGCAAACAACTGATGAGTTATCTACTTAAATATGATGAACAAAACGACTTACGTATTTTAAACATGCTAACCTTTAGCCAGGTAAGCAAATTAAAAAAAAAAACGCAATATGTAGGCTACACGAGAACGGAGACGTCGAGTAACCAAAACAAATGCGTTAAACAAATTCGTGCACGTTATTTATCAATTTAACTCTAGAATTAAAGTATATACAACGAGAAACAACGTTTGACAACCTTTAAACAGTTTTAATAACTATCTCAAAAATTGTCGCTCTGATGCAAACATCTGATGAGTTATCTACTTAAATATGATGAACAAAACGACTTACGTATTTTAAACATGCTAATCTTTAGCCAGGTAAGCAAATTAAAAAAAAAACGCAATATGTAGGCTACACGAGAACGGCGACGTCGAGTAACCAAAACAAATGCGTTAAACAAATTCGTACACGTTATTTATCAATTTAACTCTAGAATTAAAGGATATTCAACGAGAAACAACGTTTGACAACCTTTAAACAGTTTTAATAACTATCTCAAAAATTATCGCTCTGATGCAAACAACTGATGAGTTATCTACTTAAATATGATGAACAAAACGACTTACGTATTTTAAACATGCTAACCTTTAGCCAGGTAAGCAAATTAAAAAAAAAAACGCAATATGTAGGCTACACGAGAACGGAGACGTCGAGTAACCAAAACAAATGCGTTAAACAAATTCGTACACGTTATTTATCAATTTAACTCTAGAATTAAAGGATATACAACGAGAAACAACGTTTGACAACCTTTAAACAATTTTAATAACTATCTCAAAAATTGTCGCTCTGATGCAAACAACTGATGAGTTATCTACTTAAATATGATGAACAAAACGACTTACGTATTTTAAACATGCTAACCTTTAGCCAGGTAAGCAAATTAAAAAAAAAACGCAATATGTAGGCTACACGAGAACGGAGACGTCGAGTAACCAAAACAAATGCGTTAAACAAATTCGTACACGTTATTTATCAATTTAACTCTAGAATTAAAGGATATACAACGAGAAACAACGTTTGACAACTTTTAAACAGTTTTAATAACTATCTCAAAAATTATCGCTCTGATGCAAACAACTGATGAGTTATCTACTTAAATTTGATGAACAAAACGACTTACGTATTTTAAACATGCTAACCTTTAGCCCGGTAAGCAAATTAAAAAAAAAACGCAATATGTACGCTACACGAGAACGGAGACGTCGAGTAACCAAAACAAATGCGTTAAACAAATTCGTACACGTTATTTATCAATTTAACTCTAGAATTAAAGGATATACAACGAGAAACAACGTTTGACAACCTTTAAACAATTTTAATAACTATCTCAAAAATTGTCGCTCTGATGCAAACAACTGATGAGTTTTATCTACTTAAATATGATGAACAAAACGACTTACGTATTTTAAACATGCTAATTTTAGCCAGGTAAGCAAATTAAAAAAAAAACGCAATATGTAGGCTACACGAGAACGGAGACGTCGAGTAACCAAAACAAATGCGTTAAACAAATTCGTACACGTTATTTATCAATTTAACTCTAGAATTAAAGGATATACAACGAGAAACAACGTTTGACAACCTTTAAACAGTTTTAATAACTATCTCAAAAATTGTCGCTCTGATGCAAACAACTGCTGAGTTATCTACTCAAATTTGTTGAACAAAACGACTTACGTATTTTAAACATGCTAACCTTTAGCCAGGTAAGCAAATTAAAAAAAAAACGCAATATGTAGGCTACACGAGAACGGAGACGTCGAGTAACCAAAACAAATGCGTTAAACAAATTCGTACACGTTATTTATCAATTTAACTCTAGAATTAAAGGATATACAACGAGAAACAACGTTTGACAACCTTTAAACAGTTTTAATAACTATCTCAAAAATTGTCGCTCTGATGCAAACAACTGATGAGTTATCTACTTAAATTTGATGAACAAAACGACTTACGTATTTTAAACATGCTAACCTTTAGCCCGGTAAGCAAATTTAAAAAAAAACGCAATATGTAGGCTACACGAGAACGGAGACGTCGAGTAACCAAAACAAATGCGTTAAACAAATTCGTACACGTTATTTATCAATTTAACTCTAGAATTAAAGGATATACAACGAGAAACAACGTTTGACAACCTTTAAACAGTTTTAATAACTATCTCAAAAATTATCGCTCTGATGCAAACAACTGATGAGTTATCTACTTAAATTTGTTGAACAAAACGACTTACGTATTTTAAACATGCTAACCTTTAGCCCGGTAAGCAAATTGAAAAAAAAACGCAATATGTAGGCTACACGAGAACGGAGACGTCGAGTAACCAAAACAAATACGTTAAACAAATTCGTACACGTTATTTATCAATTTAACTCTAGAATTAAAGGATATACAACGAGAAACAACGTTTGACAACCTTTAAACAGTTTTAATAACTATCTCAAAAATTGTCGCTCTGATGCAAACAACTGATGAGTTATCTACTTAAATATGATGAACAAAACGACTTACGTATTTTAAGCATGCTAACCTTTAGCCCGGTAAGCAAATTAAAAAAAAAACGCAATATGTAGGCTACACGAGAACGGAGACGTCGAGTAACCAAAACAAATGCATTAAACAAATTCGCACACGTTATTTATCAATTTAACTCTAGAATTAAAGGATATACAACGAGAAACAACGTTTGACAACTTTTAAACAGTTTTAATAACTATCTCAAAAATTATCGCTCTGATGCAAACAACTGATGAGTTATCTACTTAAATTTGATGAACAAAACGACTTACGTATTTTAAACATGCTAACCTTTAGCCAGGTAAGCAAATTAAAAAAAAAACGCAATATGTAGGCTACACGAGAACGGAGACGTCGAGTAACCAAAACAAATGCGTTAAACAAATTCGTACACGTTATTTATCAATTTAACTCTAGAATTAAAGGATATACAACGAGAAACAACGTTTGACAACCTTTAAACAGTTTTAATAACTATCTCAAAAATTATCGCTCTGATGCAAACAACTGATGAGTTATCTACTTAAATTTGATGAACAAAACGACTTACGTATTTTAAACATGCTAACTTTTAGCCAGGTAAGCAAATTTAAAAAAAAACGCAATATGTAGGCTACACGAGAACGGAGACGTCGAGTAACCAAAACAAATGCGTTAAACAAAATCGTACACGTTATTTATCAATTTAACTCTAGAATTAAAGGATATACAACGAGAAACAACGTTTGACAACCTTTAAACAGTTTTAATAACTATCTCAAAAATTGTCGCTCTGATGCAAACAACTGATGAGTTATCTACTTAAATTTGATGAACAAAACGACTTACGTATTTTAAACATGCTAACCTTTAGCCCGGTAAGCAAATTAAAAAAAAAAACGCAATATGTAGGCTATACGAGAACGGAGACGTCGAGTAACCAAAACAAATGCGTTAAACAAATTCGTACACGTTATTTATCAATTTAACTCTAGAATTAAAGGATATACAACGAGAAACAACGTTTGACAACCTTTAAACAGTTTTAATAACTATCTCAAAAATTGTCGCTCTGATGCAAACAACTGCTGAGTTATCTACTCAAATTTGTTGAACAAAACGACTTACGTATTTTAAACATGCTAACCTTTAGCCCGGTAAGCAAATTAAAAAAAAAACGCAATATGTAGGCTACACGAGAACGGAGACGTCGAGTAACCAAAACAAATGCGATAAACAAATTCGTACACGTTATTTATCAATTTAACTCTAGAATTAAAGGATATACAACGAGAAACAACGTTTGACAACCTTTAAACAGTTTTAATAACTATCTCAAAAATTATCGCTCTGATGCAAACAACTGATGAGTTATCTACTTAAATATGATGAACAAAACGACTTACGTATTTTAAACATGCTAACCTTTAGCCCGGTAAGCAAATTAAAAAAAAAACGCAATATGTAGGCTACACGAGAACGGAGACGTCGAGTAACCAAAACAAATGCGTTAAACAAATTCGTACACGTTATTTATCAATTTAACTCTAGAATTAAAGGATATACAACGAGAAACAACGTTTGACAACCTTTAAACAATTTTAATAACTATCTCAAAAATTATCGCTCTGATGCAAAAAACGGATGAGTTATCTACTTAAATTTGATGAACAAAACGACTTACGTATTTTAAACATGCTAACCTTTAGCCCGGTAAGCAAATTAAAAAAAAAAACGCAATATGTAGGCTACACGAGAACGGAGACGTCGAGTAACCAAAACAAATGCGTTAAACAAATTCGTACACGTTATTTATCAATTTAACTCTAGAATTAAAGGATATACAACGAGAAACAACGTTTGACAACCTTTAAACAATTTTAATAACTATCTCAAAAATTGTCGCTCTGATGCAAACAACTGCTGAGTTATCTACTCAAATTTGTTGAACAAAACGACTTACGTATTTTAAACATGCTAACCTTTAGCCCGGTAAGCAAATTAAAAAAAAAACGCAATATGTAGGCTACACGAGAACGGAGACGTCGAGTAACCAAAACAAATGCGTTAAACAAATTCGTACACGTTATTTATCAATTTAACTCTAGAATTAAAGGATATACAACGAGAAACAACGTTTGACAACCTTTAAACAGTTTTAATAACTATCTCAAAAATTGTCGCTCTGATGCAAACAACTGATGAGTTATCTACTTAAATTTGATGAACAAAACGACTTACGTATTTTAAACATGCTAACCTTTAGCCAGGTAAGCAAATTAAAAAAAAAAACGCAATATGTAGGCTACACGAGAACGGAGACGTCGAGTAACCAAAACAAATGCGTTAAACAAATTCGTACACGTTATTTATCAATTTAACTCTAGAATTAAAGGATATACAACGAGAAACAACGTTTGACAACCTTTAAACAGTTTTAATAACTATCTCAAAAATTATCGCTCTGATGCAAACAACTGATGAGTTATCTACTTAAATATGATGAACAAAACGACTTACGTATTTTAAACATGCTAACCTTTAGCCAGGTAAGCAAATTAAAAAAAAAACGCAATATGTAGGCTACACGAGAACGGAGACGTCGAGTAACCAAAACAAATGCGTTAAACAAATTCGTACACGTTATTTATCAATTTAACTCTAGAATTAAAGGATATACAACGAGAAACAACGTTTGACAACCTTTAAACAGTTTTAATAACTATCTCAAAAATTATCGCTCTGATGCAAACAACTGATGAGTTATCTACTTAAATATGATGAACAAAACGACTTACGTATTTTAAACATGCTAACCTTTAGCCAGGTAAGCAAATTAAAAAAAAAAACGCAATATGTAGGCTACACGAGAACGGAGACGTCGAGTAACCAAAACAAGTGCGTTAAACAAATTCGTACACGTTATTTATCAATTTAACTCTAGAATTAAAGGATATACAACGAGAAACAACGTTTGACAACCTTTAAACAATTTTAATAACTATCTCAAAAATTGTCGCTCTGATGCAAACAACTGCTGAGTTATCTACTCAAATTTGTTGAACAAAACGACTTACGTATTTTAAACATGCTAACCTTTAGCCCGGTAAGCAAATTAAAACAAAACGCAATATGTAGGCTACACGAGAACGGAGACGTCGAGTAACCAAAACAAATGCGTTAAACAAATTCGTACACGTTATTTATCAATTTAACTCTAGAATTAAAGGATATACAACGAGAAACAACGTTTGACAACCTTTAAACAGTTTTAATAACTATCTCAAAAATTATCGCTCTGATGCAAACAACTGATGAGTTATCTACTTAAATATGATGAACAAAACGACTTACGTATTTTAAACATGCTAACCTTTAGCCAGGTAAGCAAATTAAAAAAAAAAACGCAATATGTAGGCTACACGAGAACGGAGACGTCGAGTAACCAAAACAAATGCGTTAAACAAATTCGTACACGTTATTTATCAATTTAACTCTAGAATTAAAGGATATACAACGAGAAACAACGTTTGACAACCTTTAAACAATTTTAATAAGTATCTCAAAAATTGTCGCTCTGATGCAAACAACTGATGAGTTATCTACTTAAATATGATGAACAAAACGACTTACGTATTTTAAACATGCTAACCTTTAGCCAGGTAAGCAAATTAAAAAAAAAACGCAATATGTAGGCTACACGAGAACGGAGACGTCGAGTAACCAAAACAAATGCGTTAAACAAATTCGTACACGTTATTTATCAATTTAACTCTAGAATTAAAGGATATACAACGAGAAACAACGTTTGACAACTTTTAAACAGTTTTAATAACTATCTCAAAAATTATCGCTCTGATGCAAACAACTGATGAGTTATCTACTTAAATTTGATGAACAAAACGACTTACGTATTTTAAACATGCTAACCTTTAGCCCGGTAAACAAATTAAAAAAAAAACGCAATATGTAGGCTACACGAGAACGGAGACGTCGAGTAACCAAAACAAATGCGTTAAACAAATTCGTACACGTTATTTATCAATTTAACTCTAGAATTAAAGGATATACAACGAAAAACAACGTTTGACAACTTTTAAACAGTTTTAATAACTATCTCAAAAATTATCGCTCTGATGCAAACAACTGATGAGTTATCTACTTAAATTTGATGAACAAAACGACTTACGTATTTTAAACATGCTAACCTTTAGCCCGGTAAGCAAAATAAAAAAAAAAACGCAATATGTAGGCTATACGAGAACGGAGACGTCGAGTAACCAAAACAAATGCGTTAAACAAATTCGTACACGTTATTTATCAATTTAACTCTAGAATTAAAGGATATACAACGAGAAACAACGTTTGACAACCTTTAAACAGTTTTAATAACTATCTCAAAAATTATCGCTCTGATGCAAACAACTGATGAGTTATATACTTAAATATGATGAACAAAACGACTTACGTATTTTAAACATGCTAACCTTTAGCCAGGTAAGCAAATTAAAAAAAAAACGCAATATGTAGGCTACACGAGAACGGAGACGTCGAGTAACCAAAACAAATGCGTTAAACAAATTTGTACACGTTATTTATCAATTTAACTCTAGAATTAAAGGATATACAACGAGAAACAACGTTTGACAACTTTTAAACAGTTTTAATAACTATCTCAAAAATTATCGCTCTGATGCAAACAACTGATGAGTTATCTACTTAAATTTGATGAACAAAACGACTTACGTATTTTAAACATGCTAACCTTTAGCCAGGTAAGCAAATTAAAAAAAAACGCAATATGTAGGCTACACGAGAACGGAGACGTCGAGTAACCAAAACAAATGCGTTAAACAAATTCGTACACGTTATTTATCAATTTAACTCTAGAATTAAAGTATATACAACGAGAAACAACGTTTGACAACCTTTAAACAGTTTTAATAACTATCTCAAAAATTGTCGCTCTGATGCAAACAACTGCTGAGTTATCTACTCAAATTTGTTGAACAAAACGACTTACGTATTTTAAACATGCTAACCTTTAGCCCGGTAAGCAAATTAAAAAAAAAAACGCAATATGTAGGCTACACGAGAACGGAGACGTCGAGTAACCAAAACAAATGCGTTAAACAAATTCGTACACGTTATTTATCAATTTAACTCTAGAATTAAAGGATATACAACGAGAAACAACGTTTGACAACCTTTAAACAGTTTTAATAACTATCTCAAAAATTGTCGCTCTGATGCAAACAACTGATGAGTTATCTACTTAAATTTGATGAACAAAACGACTTACGTATTTTAAACATGCTAACCTTTAGCCCGGTAAGCAAATTAAAAAAAAAACGCAATATGTAGGCTACACGAGAACGGAGACGTCGAGTAACCAAAACAAATGCGTTAAACAAATTCGTACACGTTATTTATCAATTTAACTCTAGAATTAAAGGATATACAACGAGAAACAACGTTTGACAACCTTTAAACAGTTTTAATAACTATCTCAAAAATTATCGCTCTGATGCAAACAACTGATGAGTTATCTACTTAAATATGATGAACAAAACGACTTACGTATTTTAAACATGCTAACCTTTAGCCAGGTAAGCAAATTAAAAAAAAAACGCAATATGTAGGCTACACGAGAACGGAGACGTCGAGTAACCAAAACAAATGCGTTAAACAAATTCGTACACGTTATTTATCAATTTAACTCTAGAATTAAAGGATATACAACGAGAAACAACGTTTGACAACCTTTAAACAATTTTAATAACTATCTCAAAAATTGTCGCTCTGATGCAAACAACTGCTGAGTTATCTACTCAAATTTGTTGAACAAAACGACTTACGTATTTTAAACATGCTAACCTTTAGCCCGGTAAGCAAATTAAAAAAAAAAACGCAATATGTAGGCTACACGAGAACGGAGACGTCGAGTAACCAAAACAAATACGTTAAACAAATTCGTACACGTTATTTATCAATTTAACTCTAGAATTAAAGGATATACAACGAGAAACAACGTTTGACAACCTTTAAACAGTTTTAATAACTATCTCAAAAATTGTCGCTCTGATGCAAACAACTGATGAGTTATCTACTTAAATTTGATGAACAAAACGACTTACGTATTTTAAACATGCTAACCTTTAGCCCGGTAAGCAAATTAAAAAAAAACAGCAATATGTAGGCTACACGAGAACGGAGACGTCGAGTAACCAAAACAAATGCGTTAAACAAATTCGTACACGTTATTTATCAATTTAACTCTAGAATTAAAGGATATACAACGAGAAACAACGTTTGACAACCTTTAAACAGTTTTAATAACTATCTCAAAAATTATCGCTCTGATGCAAACAACTGATGAGTTATCTACTTAAATTTGTTGAACAAAACGACTTACGTATTTTAAACATGCTAACCTTTAGCCCGCTAAGCAAATTAAAAAAAAAAACGCAATATGTAGGCTACACGAGAACGGAGACGTCGAGTAACCAAAACAAATGCGTTAAACAAATTCGTACACGTTATTTATCAATTTAACTCTAGAATTAAAGGATATACAACGAGAAACAACGTTTGACAACTTTTAAACAGTTTTAATAACTATCTCAAAAATTATCGCTCTGATGCAAACAACTGATGAGTTATCTACTTAAATTTGATGAACAAAACGACTTACGTATTTTAAACATGCTAACCTTTAGCCCGGTAAGCAAATTAAAAAAAAAAAGCAATATGTAGGCTACACGAGAACGGAGACGTCGAGTAACCAAAACAAATGCGTTAAACAAATTCGTACACGTTATTTATCAATTTAACTCTAGAATTAAAGGATATACAACGAGAAACAACGTTTGACAACCTTTAAACAATTTTAATAACTATCTCAAAAATTATCGCTCTGATGCAAACAACTGATGAGTTATCTACTTAAATTTGATGAACAAAACGACTTACGTATTTTAAACATGCTAACCTTTAGCCAGGTAAGCAAATTAAAAAAAAAACGCAATATGTAGGCTACACGAGAACGGAGACGTCGAGTAACCAAAACAAATACGTTAAACAAATTCGTACACGTTATTTATCAATTTAACTCTAGGATTAAAGGATATACAACGAGAAACAACGTTTGACAACCTTTAAACAGTTTTAATAACTATCTCAAAAATTATCGCTCTGATGCAAACAACTGATGAGTTATCTACTTAAATATGATGAACAAAGCGACTTACGTATTTTAAACATGCTAACCTTTAGCCCGGTAAGCAAATTAAAAAAAAAACGCAATATGTAGGCTACACGAGAACGGAGACGTCGAGTAACCAAAACAAATGCGTTAAACAAATTCGTACACGTTATTTATCAATTTAACTCTAGAATTAAAGGATATACAACGAGAAACAACGTTTGACAACCTTTAAACAGTTTTAATAACTATCTCAAAAATTATCGCTCTGATGCAAACAACTGATGAGTTATCTACTTAAATATGATGAACAAAGCGACTTACGTATTTTAAACATGCTAACCTTTAGCCCGGTAAGCAAATTAAAAAAAAAACGCAATATGTAGGCTAGACGAGAACGGAGACGTCGAGTAACCAAAACAAATGCGTTAAACAAATTCGTACACGTTATTTATCAATTTAACTCTAGAGTTAAAGGATATACAACGAGAAACAACGTTTGACAACCTTTAAACAGTTTTAATAACTATCTCAAAAATTATCGCTCTGATGCAAACAACTGATGAGTTATCTACTTAAATTTGATGAACAAAACGACTTACGTATTTTAAACACGCTAACCTTTAGCCCGGTAAGCAAATTAAAAAAAAACGCAATTTGTGGGCTACACGAGAACGGAGACGTCGAGTAACCAAAACAAATGAGTTAAACAAATTCGTACACGTTATTTATCAATTTAACTCTAGAATTAAAGTATATACAACGAGAAACAACGTTTGACAACCTTTAAACAGTTTTAATAACTATCTCAAAAATTATCGCTTTGATGCAAACAACTGATGAGTTATCTACTTAAATATGATGAACAAAGCGACTTACGTATTTTAAACATGCTAACCTTTAGCCCGGTAAGCAAATTAAAAAAAAAAACGCAATATGTAGGCTACACGAGAACGGAGACGTCGAGTAACCAAAACAAATGCGTTAAACAAATTCGTACACGTTATTTATCAATTTAGCTCTAGAATTAAAGGATATACAACGAGAAACAAAGTTTGACAACCTTTAAACAGTTTTAATAACTATCTCAAAAATTATCGCTCTGATGCAAACAACTGATGAGTTATCTACTTAAATATGATGAACAAAACGGCTTACGTATTTTAAGCATGCTAACCTTTAGCCCGGTAAGCAAATTAAAAAAAAAACGCAATATGTAGGCTACACGAGAACGGAGACGTCGAGTAACCAAAACAAATGCGTTAAACAAATTCGTACACGTTATTTATCAATTTAACTCTAGAATTAAAGGATATACAACGAGAAACAACGTTTGACAACCTTTAAACAATTTTAATAACTATCTCAAAAATTATCGCTCTGATGCAAACAACTGATGAGTTATCTACTTAAATTTGATGAACAAAACGACTTACGTATTTTAAACATGCTAACCTTTAGCCCGGTAAGCAAATTAAAAAAAAAACGCAATATGTAGGCTACACGAGAACGGAGACGTCGAGTAACCAAAACAAATGCGTTAAACAAATTCGTACACGTTATTTATCAATTTAACTCTAGAATTAAAGGATATACAACGAGAAACAACGTTTGACAACCTTTAAACAATTTTAATAACTATCTCAAAAATTATCGCTCTGATGCAAACAACTGATGAGTTATCTACTTAAATTTGACGAACAAAACGACTTACGTATTTTAAACATGCTAACCTTTAGCCCGGTAAGCAAATTAAAAAAAAAACGCAATATGTAGGCTACACGAGAACGGAGACGTCGAGTAACCAAAACAAATACGTTAAACAAATTCGTACACGTTATTTATCAATTTAACTCTAGAATTAAAGGATATACAACGAGAAACAACGTTTGACAACCTTTAAACAGTTTTAATAACTATCTCAAAAATTATCGCTCTGATGCAAACAACTGATGAGTTATCTACTTAAATATGATGAACAAAACGACTTACGTATTTTAAACATGCTAACCTTTAGCCAGGTAAGCAAATTAAAAAAAAAACGCAATATCTAGGCTACACGAGAACGGAGACGTCGAGTAACCAAAACAAATGCGTTAAACAAATTCGTACACGTTATTTATCAATTTAACTCTAGAATTAAAGGATATACAACGAGAAACAACGTTTGACAACCTTTAAACAGTTTTAATAACTATCTCAAAAATTATCGCTCTGATGCAAACAACTGATGAGTTATCTAATTAAATATGATGAACAAAACGACTTACGTATTTTAAACATGCTAACCTTTAGCCAGGTAAGCAAATTAAAAAAAAAACGCAATATGTAGGCTACACGAGAACGGAGACGTCGAGTAACCAAAACAAATGCGTTAAACAAATTCGTACACGTTATTTATCAATTTAACTCTAGAATTAAAGGATATACAACGAGAAACAACGTTTGACAACTTTTAAACAGTTTTAATAACTATCTCAAAAATTATCGCTCTGATGCAAACAACTGCTGAGTTATCTACTCAAATTTGTTGAACAAAACGACTTACGTATTTTAAACATGCTAACCTTTAGCCCGGTAAGCAAATTAAAAAAAAAAAGCAATATGTAGGCTACACGAGAACGGAGACGTCGAGTAACCAAAACAAATGCGTTAAACAAATTCGTACACGTTATTTATCAATTTAACTCTAGAATTAAAGGATATACAACGAGAAACAACGTTTGACAACCTTTAAACAGTTTTAATAACTATCTCAAAAATTATCACTCTGATGCAAACAACTGATGAGTTATCTACTTAAATTTGATGAACAAAACGACTTACGTATTTTAAACATGCTAACCTTTAGCCAGGTAAGCAAATTAAAAAAAAAACGCAATATGTAGGCTACACGAGAACGGAGACGTCGAGTAACCAAAACAAATGCGTTAAACAAATTCGTACACGTTATTTATCAATTTAACTCTAGAATTAAAGGATATACAACGAGAAACAACGTTTGACAACCTTTAAACAGTTTTAATAACTATCTCAAAAATTATCGCTCTGATGCAAACAACTGATGAGTTATCTACTTAAATATGATGAACAAAACGACTTACGTATTTTAAACATGCTAACCTTTAGCCAGGTAAGCAAATTAAAAAAAAAACGCAATATGTAGGCTACACGAGAACGGAGACGTCGAGTAACCAAAACAAATGCGTTAAACAAATTCGTACACGTTATTTATCAATTTAACTCTAGAATTAAAGGATATACAACGAGAAACAACGTTTGACAACCTTTAAACAGTTTTAATAACTATCTCAAAAATTGTCGCTCTGATGCAAACAACTGCTGAGTTATCTACTCAAATTTGTTGAACAAAACGACTTACGTATTTTAAACATGCTAACCTTTAGCCCGGTAAGCAAATTAAAAAAAAAAACGCAATATGTAGGCTACACGAGAACGGA
Source organism: Eurosta solidaginis (assembly GCF_040869045.1). Lineage (NCBI taxonomy): Eukaryota > Metazoa > Arthropoda > Insecta > Diptera > Tephritidae > Eurosta > Eurosta solidaginis. Next base: position 206,934 of record NW_027136948.1, read on the forward strand.
GACGTCGAGTAACCAAAACAAATGCGTTAAACAAATTCGTACACGTTATTTATCAATTTAACTCTAGAATTAAAGGATATACAACGAGAAACAACGTTTGACAACCTTTAAACAGTTTTAATAACTATCTCAAAAATTGTCGCTCTGATGCAAACAACTGATGAGTTATCTACTTAAATTTGATGAATAAAACGACTTACGTATTTTAAACACCTTTAGCCTGGTAAGCAAATTAAAAAAAAAACGCAATATGTAGGCTACACGAGAACAGAGACGTCGAGTAACCAAAACAAATGCGTTAAACAAATTCGTACACGTTATTTATCAATTTAACTCTAGAATTAAAGGATATACAACGAGAAACAACGTTTGACAACCTTTAAACAGTTTTAATAACTATCTCAAAAATTATCGCTCTGATGCAAACAACTGATGAGTTATCTACTTAAATTTGATGAACAATACGACTTACGTATTTTAAACATGCTAACCTTTAGCCCGGTAAGCAAATTAAAAAAAAAACGCAATATGTGGGCTACACGAGAACGGAGACGTCGAGTAACCAAAACAAATGCGTTAAACAAATTCGTACACGTTATTTATCAATTTAACTCTAGAATTAAAGGATATACAACGAGAAACAACGTTTGACAACCTTTAAACAGTTTTAATAACTATCTCAAAAATTATCGCTCTGATGCAAACAACTGATGAGTTATCTACTTAAATATGATGAACAAAACGACTTACGTATTTTAAACATGCTAACCTTTAGCCAGGTAAGCAAATTAAAAAAAAAACGCAATATGTAGGCTACACGAGAACGGAGACGTCGAGTAACCAAAACAAATGCGTTAAACAAATTCGTACACGTTATTTATCAATTTAACTCTAGAATTAAAGTATATACAACGAGAAACAACGTTTGACAACCTTTAAACAGTTTTAATAACTATCTCAAAAATTATCGCTCTGATGCAAACAACTGATGAGTTATCTACTTAAATATGATGAACAAAACGACTTACGTATTTTAAACATGCTAACCTTTAGCCAGGTAAGCAAATTAAAAAAAAAACGCAATATGTAGGCTACACGAGAACGGAGACGTCGAGTAACCAAAACAAATGCGTTAAACAAATTCGTACACGTTATTTATCAATTTAACTCTAGAATTAAAGGATATACAACGAGAAACAACGTTTGACAACCCTTAAACAATTTTAATAACTATCTCAAAAATTGTCGCTCTGATGCAAACAACTGATGAGTTTCTACTTAAATATGATGAACAAAACGACTTACGTATTTTAAACATGCTAACCTTTAGCCAGGTAAGCAAATTAAAAAAAAAACGCAATATGTAGGCTACACGAGAACGGAGACGTCGAGTAACCAAAACAAATGCGTTAAACAAATTCGTACACGTTATTTATCAATTTAACTCTAGAAATAAAGGATATACAACGAGAAACAACGTTTGACAACCTTTAAACAATTTTAATAACTATCTCAAAAATTGTCGCTCTGATGCAAACAACTGCTGAGTTATCTACTCAAATTTGTTGAACAAAACGACTTACGTATTTTAAACATGCTAACCTTTAGCCCGGTAAGCAAATTAAAAAAAAAACGCAATATGTAGGCTACACGAGAACGGAGACGTCGAGTAATCAAAACAAATGCGTTAAACAAATTCGTACACGTTATTTATCAATTTAACTCTAGAATTAAAGGATATACAACGAGAAACAACGTTTGACAACCTTTAAACAGTTTTAATAACTATCTCAAAAATTATCGATCTGATGCAAACAACTGATGAGTTATCTACTTAAATTTGATGAACAAAACGACTTACGTATTTTAAACATGCTAACCTTTAGCCCGGTAAGCAAATTAAAAAAAAAACGCAATATGTAGGCTACACGAGAACGGAGACGTCGAGTAACCAAAACAAATGCGTTAAACAAATTCGTACACGTTATTTATCAATTTAACTCCAGAATTAAAGGATATACAACGAGAAACAACGTTTGACAACCTTTAAACAGTTTTAATAACTATCTCAAAAATTGTCGCTCTGATGCAAACAACTGATGAGTTATCTACTTAAATTTGATGAACAAAACGACTTACGTATTTTAAACATGCTAACCTTTAGCCCGGTAAGCAAATTAAAAAAAAAACGCAATATGTAGGCTACACGAGAACGGAGACGTCGAGTAACCAAAACAAATGCGTTAAACAAATTCGTACACGTTATTTATCAATTTAACTCTAGAATTAAAGGATATACAACGAGAAACAACGTTTGACAACCTTTAAACAGTTTTAATAACTATCTCAAAAAGTATCGCTCTGATGCAAACAACTGATGAGTTATCTACTTAAATTTGATGAACAAAACGACTTACGTATTTTAAACATGCTAACCTTTAGCCCGGTAAGCAAATTAAAAAAAAAACGCAATATGTAGGCTACACGAGAACGGAGACGTCGAGTAACCAAAACAAATGCGTTAAACAAATTCGTACACGTTATTTATCAATTTAACTCTAGAATTAAAGGATATACAACGAGAAACAACGTTTGACAACCTTTAAACAATTTTAATAACTATCTCAAAAATTATCGCTCTGATGCAAACAACTGATGAGTTATCTACTTAAATTTGATGAACAAAACGACTTACGTATTTTAAACATGCTAACCTTTAGCCAGGTAAGCAAATTAAAAAAAAAACGCAATATGTAGGCTACACGAGAACGGAGACGTCGAGTAACCAAAACAAATGCGTTAAACAAATTCGTACACGTTATTTATCAATTTAACTCTAGAATTAAAGGATATACAACGAGAAACAACGTTTGACAACCTTTAAAAAGTTTTAATAACTATCTCAAAAATTGTCGCTCTGATGCAAACAACTGATGAGTTATCTACTTAAATTTGATGAACAAAACGACTTACGTATTTTAAACATGCTAACCTTTAGCCAGGTAAGCAAATTAAAAAAAAAACGCAATATGTAAGCTACACGAGAACGGAGACGTCGAGTAACCAAAACAAATGCGTTAAACAAATTCGTACACGTTATTTATCAATTTAACTCTAGAATTAAAGGATATACAACGAGAAACAACGTTTGACAACCTTTAAACAGTTTTAATAACTATCTCAAAAATTATCGCTCTGATGCAAACAACTGATGAGTTATCTACTTAAATATGATGAACAAAACGACTTACGTATTTTAAACATGCTAACCTTTAGCCAGGTAAGCAAATTAAAAAAAAAACGCAATATGTAGGCTACACGAGAACGGAGACGTCGAGTAACCAAAACAAATGCGTTAAACAAATTCGTACACGTTATTTATCAATTTAACTCTAGAATTAAAGGATATACAACGAGAAACAACGTTTGACAACTTTTAAACAGTTTTAATAACTATCTCAAAAATTATCGCTCTGATGCAAACAACTGATGAGTTATCTACTTAAATTTGATGAACAAAACGACTTACGTATTTTAAACATGCTAACCTTTAGCCCGGTAAGCAAATTAAAAAAAAAACGCAATATGTAGGCTACACGAGAACGGAGACGTCGAGTAACCAAAACAAATGCGTTAAACAAATTCGTACACGTTATTTATCAATTTAACTCTAGAATTAAAGGATATACAACGAGAAACAACGTTTGACAACTTTTAAACAGTTTTAATAACTATCTCAAAAATTATCGCTCTGATGCAAACAACTGATGAGTTATCTACTTAAATTTGATGAACAAAACGACTTACGTATTTTAAACATGCTAACCTTTAGCCAGGTAAGCAAATTAAAAAAAAAAACGCAATATGTAGGCTACACGAGAACGGAGACGTCGAGTAACCAAAACAAATGCGTTAAACAAATTCGTACACGTTATTTATCAATTTAACTCTAGAATTAAAGGATATACAACGAGAAACAACGTTTGACAACTTTTAAACAGTTTTAATAACTATCTCAAAAATTATCGCTCTGATGCAAACAACTGATGAGTTATCTACTTAAATTTGATGAACAAAACGACTTACGTATTTTAAACATGCTAACCTTTAGCCAGGTAAGCAAATTAAAAAAAAAACGCAATATGTAGGCTACACGAGAACGGAGACGTCGAGTAACCAAAACAAATGCGTTAAACAAATTCGTACACGTTATTTATCAATTTAACTCTAGAATTAAAGGATATACAACGAGAAACAACGTTTGACAACTTTTAAACAGTTTTAATAACTATCTCAAAAATTATCGCTCTGATGCAAACAACTGATGAGTTATCTACTTAAATTTGATGAACAAAACGACTTACGTATTTTAAACATGCTAACCTTTAGCCCGGTAAGCAAATTAAAAAAAAAACGCAATATGTAGGCTACACGAGAACGGAGTCGTCGAGTAACCAAAACAAATGCGTTAAACAAATTCGTACACGTTATTTATCAATTTAACTCTAGAATTAAAGGATATACAACGAGAAACAACGTTTGACAACCTTTAAACAGTTTTAATAACTATCTCAAAAATTATCGCTCTGATGCAAACAACTGATGAGTTATCTACTTAAATATGATGAACAAAACGACTTACGTATTTTAAACATGCTAACCTTTAGCCCGGTAAGCAAATTAAAAAAAAAACGCAATATGTAGGCTACACGAGAACGGAGACGTCGAGTAACCAAAACAAATGCGTTAAACAAATTCGTACACGTTATTTATCAATTTAACTCTAGAATTAAAGGATATACAACGAGAAACAACGTTTGACAACCTTTAAACAATTTTAATAACTATCTCAAAAATTGTCGCTCTGATGCAAACAACTGCTGAGTTATCTACCCAAATTTGTTGAACAAAACGACTTACGTATTTTAAACATGCTAACCTTTAGCCCGGTAAGCAAATTAAAAAAAAAACGCAATATGTAGGCTACACGAGAACGGAGACGTCGAGTAACCAAAACAAATGCGTTAAACAAATTCGTACACGTTATTTATCAATTTAACTCTAGAATTAAAGGATATACAACGAGAAACAACGTTTGACAACCTTTAAACAGTTTTAATAACTATCTCAAAAATTGTCGCTCTGATGCAAACAACTGATGAGTTATCTACTTAAATTTGATGAACAAAACGACTTACGTATTTTAAACATGCTAACCTTTAGCCCGGTAAGCAAATTAAAAAAAAAACGCAATATGTAGGCTACACGAGAACGGAGACGTCGAGTAACCAAAACAAATGCGTTAAACAAATTCGTACACGTTATTTATCAATTTAACTCTAGAATTAAAGGATATACAACGAGAAACAACGTTTGACAACCTTTAAACAGTTTTAATAACTATCTCAAAAATTATCGCTCTGATGCAAACAACTGATGAGTTATCTACTTAAATATGATGAACAAAACGACTTACGTATTTTAAACATGCTAACCTTTAGCCCGGTAAGCAAATTAAAAAAAAAACGCAATATGTAGGCTACACGAGAACGGAGACGTCGAGTAACCAAAACAAATGCGTTAAACAAATTCGTACACGTTATTTATCAATTTAACTCTAGAATTAAAGGACATACAACGAGAAACAACGTTTGACAACCTTTAAACAATTTTAATAACTATCTCAAAAATTATCGCTCTGATGCAAACAACTGATGAGTTATCTACTTAAATTTGATGAACAAAACGACTTACGTATTTTAAACATGCTAACCTTTAGCCCGGTAAGCAAATTAAAAAAAAAACGCAATATGTAGGCTACACGAGAACGGAGACGTCGAGTAACCAAAACAAATGCGTTAAACAAACTCGTACACGTTATTTATCAATTTAACTCTAGAATTAAAGGATATACAACGAGAAACAACGTTTGACAACTTTTAAACAGTTTTAATAACTATCTCAAAAATTATCGCTCTGATGCAAACAACTGATGAGTTATCTACTTAAATTTGATGAACAAAACGACTTACGTATTTTAAACATGCTAACCTTTAGCCCGGTAAGCAAATTAAAAAAAAAACGCAATATGTAGGCTACACGAGAACGGAGACGTCGAGTAACCAAAACAAATGCGTTAAACAAATTCGTACACGTTATTTATCAATTTAACTCTAGAATTAAAGGATATACAACGAGAAACAACGTTTGACAACCTTTAAACAGTTTTAATAACTATCTCAAAAATTATCGCTCTGATGCAAACAACTGATGAGTTATCTACTTAAATATGATGAACAAAACGACTTACGTATTTTAAACATGCTAACCTTTAGCCCGGTAAGCAAATTAAAAAAAAAAACGCAATATGTAGGCTACACGAGAACGGAGACGTCGAGTAACCAAAACAAATGCGTTAACCAAATTCGTACACGTTATTTATCAATTTAACTCTAGAATTAAAGGATATACAACGAGAAACAACGTTTGACAACCTTTAAACAGTTTTAATAACTATCTCAAAAATTATCGCTCTGATGCAAACAACTGATGAGTTATCTACTTAAATATGATGAACAAAAGGACTTACGTATTTTAAACATGCTAACCTTTAGCCCGGTAAGCAAATTAAAAAAAAACGCAATATGTAGGCTACACGAGAACGGAGACGTCGAGTAACCAAAACAAATGCGTTAAACAAATTCGTACACGTTATTTATCAATTTAACTCTAGAATTAAAGGATATACAACGAGAAACAACGTTTGACAACCTTTAAACAGTTTTAATAACTATCTCAAAAATTGTCGCTCTGATGCAAACAACTGATGAGTTATCTACTTAAATTTGATGAACAAAACGACTTACGTATTTTAAACATGCTAACCTTTAGCCCGGTAAGCAAATTAAAAAAAAAACGCAATATGTAGGCTACACGAGAACGGAGACGTCGAGTAACCAAAACAAATGCGTTAAACAAATTCGTACACGTTATTTATCAATTTAACTCTAGAATTAAAGGATATACAACGAGAAACAACGTTTGACAACCTTTAAACAGTTTTAATAACTATCTCAAAAATTATCGCTCTGATGCAAACAACTGATGAGTTATCTACTTAAATATGATGAACAAAACGACTTACGTATTTTAAACATGCTAACCTTTAGCCAGGTAAGCAAATTAAAAAAAAAACGCAATATGTAGGCTACACGAGAACGGAGACGTCGAGTAACCAAAACAAATGCGTTAAACAAATTCGTACACGTTATTTATCAATTTAACTCTAGAATTAAAGGATATACAACGAGAAACAACGTTTGACAACCTTTAAACAATTTTAATAACTATCTCAAAAATTGTCGCTCTGATGCAAACAACTGCTGAGTTATCTACTCAAATTTGTTGAACAAAACGACTTACGTATTTTAAACATGCTAACCTTTAGCCCGGTAAGCAAATTAAAAAAAAAACGCAATATGTAGGCTACACGAGAACGGAGACGTCGAGTAACCAAAACAAATGCGTTAAACAAATTCGTACACGTTATTTATCAATTTAACTCTAGAATTAAAGGATATACAACGAGAAACAACGTTTGACAACCTTTAAACAGTTTTAATAACTATCTCAAAAATTGTCGCTCTGATGCAAACAACTGATGAGTTATCTACTTAAATTTGATGAACAAAACGACTTACGTATTTTAAACATGCTAACCTTTAGCCAGGTAAGCAAATTAAAAAAAAAACGCAATATGTAGGCTACACGAGAACGGAGACGTCGAGTAACCAAAACAAATGCGTTAAACAAATTCGTACACGTTATTTATCAATTTAACTCTAGAATTAAAGGATATACAACGAGAAACAACGTTTGACAACCTTTAAACAGTTTTAATAACTATCTCAAAAATTATCGCTCTGATGCAAACAACTGATGAGTTATCTACTTAAATATGATGAACAAAACGACTTACGTATTTTAAACATGCTAACCTTTAGCCAGGTAAGCAAATTAAAAAAAAAACGCAATATGTAGGCTACACGAGAACGGAGACGTCGAGTAACCAAAACAAATGCGTTAAACAAATTCGTACACGTTATTTATCAATTTAACTCTAGAATTAAAGGATATACAACGAGAAACAACGTTTGACAACCTTTAAACAGTTTTAATAACTATCTCAAAAATTATCGCTCTGATGCAAACAACTGATGAGTTATCTACTTAAATTTGATGAACAAAACGACTTACGTATTTTAAACATGCTAACCTTTAGCCAGGTAAGCAAATTAAAAAAAAAAACGCAATATGTAGGCTACACGAGAACGGAGACGTCGAGTAACCAAAACAAATGCGTTAAACAAATTCGTACACGTTATTTATCAATTTAACTCTAGAATTAAAGGATATACAACGAGAAACAACGTTTGACAACCTTTAAACAGTTTTAATAACTATCTCAAAAATTATCGCTCTGATGCAAACAACTGATGAGTTATCTACTTAAATATGATGAACAAAACGACTTACGTATTTTAAACATGCTAACCTTTAGCCAGGTAAGCAAATTAAAAAAAAACGCAATATGTAGGCTACACGAGAACGGAGACGTCGAGTAACCAAAACAAATGCGTTAAACAAATTCGTACACGTTATTTATCAATTTAACTCTAGAATTAAAGGATATACAACGAGAAACAACGTTTGACAAGCTTTAAACAGTTTTAATAACTATCTCAAAAATTATCGCTCTGATGCAAACAACTGATGAGTTATCTACTTAAATATGATGAACAAAACGACTTACGTATTTTAAACATGCTAACCTTTAGCCAGGTAAGCAAATTAAAAAAAAAACGCAATATGTAGGCTACACGAGAACGGAGACGTCGAGTAACCAAAACAAATGCGTTAAACAAATTCGTACACGTTATTTATCAATTTAACTCTAGAATTAAAGGATATACAACGAGAAACAACGTTTGACAACCTTTAAACAGTTTTAATAACTATCTCAAAAATTATCGCTCTGATGCAAACAACTGATGAGTTATCTACTTAAATATGATGAACAAAACGACTTACGTATTTTAAACATGCTAACCTTTAGCCAGGTAAGCAAATTAAAAAAAAAACGCAATATGTAGGCTACACGAGAACGGAGACGTCGAGTAACCAAAACAAATGCGTTAAACAAATTCGTACACGTTATTTATCAATTTAACTCTAGAATTAAAGGATATACAACGAGAAACAACGTTTGACAACCTTTAAACAATTTTAATAACTATCTCAAAAATTGTCGCTCTGATGCAAACAACTGATGAGTTATCTCCTTAAATTTGATGAACAAAACGACTTACGTATTTTAAACATGCTAACCTTTAGCCCGGTAAGCAAATTAAAAAAAAAACGCAATATGTAGGCTACACGAGAACGGAGACGTCGAGTAACCAAAACAAATACGTTAAACAAATTCGTACACGTTATTTATCAATTTAACTCTAGAATTAAAGGATATACAACGAGAAACAACGTTTGACAACCTTTAAACAGTTTTAATAACTATCTCAAAAATTGTCGCTCTGATGCAAACAACTGATGAGTTATCTACTTAAATATGATGAACAAAACGACTTACGTATTTTAAGCATGCTAACCTTTAGCCCGGTAAGCAAATTAAAAAAAAAACGCAATATGTAGGCTACACGAGAACGGATACGTCGAGTAACCAAAACAAATGCGTTAAACAAATTCGTACACGTTATTTATCAATTTAACTCTAGAATTAGAGGATATACAACGAGAAACAACGTTTGACAACCTTTAAACAGTTTTAATAACTATCTCAAAAATTATCGCTCTGATGCAAACAACTGATGAGTTATCTACTTAAATATGATGAACAAAACGACTTACGTATTTTAAACATGCTAACCTTTAGCCAGGTAAGCAAATTAAAAAAAAAACGCAATATGTAGGCTACACGAGAACGGAGACGTCGAGTAACCAAAACAAATGCGTTAAACAAATTCGTACGCGTTATTTATCAATTTAACTCTAGAATTAAAGGATATACAACGAGAAACAACGTTTGACAACCTTTAAACAATTTTAATAACTATCTCAAAAATTGTCGCTCTGATGCAAACAACTGCTGAGTTATCTACTCAAATTTGTTGAACAAAACGACTTACGTATTTTAAACATGCTAACCTTTAGCCCGGTAAGCAAATTAAAAAAAAAACGCAATATGTAGGCTACACGAGAACGGAGACGTCGAGTAACCAAAACAAATACGTTAAACAAATTCGTACACGTTATTTATCAATTTAACTCTAGAATTAAAGGATATACAACGAGAAACAACGTTTGACAACGTTTAAACAGTTTTAATAACTATCTCAAAAATTGTCGCTCTGATGCAAACAACTGATGAGTTATCTACTTAAATTTGATGAACAAAACGACTTACGTATTTTAAACATGCTAACCTTTAGCCCGGTAAGCAAATTAAAAAAAAAAACGCAATATGTAGGCTACACGAGAACGGAGACGTCGAGTAACCAAAACAAATGCGTTAAACAAATTCGTACACGTTATTTATCAATTTAACTCTAGAATTAAAGGATATACAACGAGAAACAACGTTTGACAACCTTTAAACAGTTTTAATAACTATCTCAAAAATTATCGCTCTGATGCAAACAACTGATGAGTTATCTACTTAAATATGATGAACAAAACGACTTACGTATTTTAAACATGCTAACCTTTAGCCAGGTAAGCAAATTAAAAAAAAAACGCAATATGTAGGCTACACGAGAACGGAGACGTCGAGTAACCAAAACAAATGCGTTAAACAAATTCGTACACGTTATTTATCAATTTAACTCTAGAATTAAAGGATATACAACGAGAAACAACGTTTGACAACCTTTAAACAGTTTTAATAACTATCTTAAAAATTATCGCTCTGATGCAAACAACTGCTGAGTTATCTACTCAAATTTGTTGAACAAAACGACTTACGTATTTTAAACATGCTAACCTTTAGCCCGGTAAGCAAATTAAAAAAAAAACGCAATATGTAGGCTACACGAGAACGGAGACGTCGAGTAACCAAAACAAATGCGTTAAACAAATTCGTACACGTTATTTATCAATTTAACTCTAGAATTAAAGGATATACAACGAGAAACAACGTTTGACAACCTTTAAACAGTTTTAATAACTATCTCAAAAATTGTCGCTCTCATGCAAACAACTGCTGAGTTATCTACTCAAATTTGTTGAACAAAACGACTTACGTATTTTAAACATGCTAACCTTTAGCCCGGTAAGCAAATTAAAAAAAAAACGCAATATGTAGGCTACACGAGAACGGAGACGTCGAGTAACCAAAACAAATGCGTTAAACAAATTCGTACACGTTATTTATCAATTTAACTCTAGAATTAAAGGATATACAACGAGAAACAACGTTTGACAACCTTCAAATAGTTTTAATAACTATCTCAAAAATTATCGCTCTGATGCAAACAACTGATGAGTTATCTACTTAAATATGATGAACAAAACGACTTACGTATTTTAAACATGCTAACCTTTAGCCCGGTAAGCAAATTAAAAAAAAAAGCAATATGTAGGCTACACGAGAACGGAGACGTCGAGTAACCAAAACAAATGCGTTAAACAAATTCGTACACGTTATTTATCAATTTAACTCTAGAATTAAAGGATATACAACGAGAAACAACGTTTGACAACCTTTAAACAGTTTTAATAACTATCTCAAAAATTATCGCTCTGATGCAAACAACTGATGAGTTATCTACTTAAATATGATGAACAAAACGACTTACGTATTTTAAGCATGCTAACCTTTAGCCCGGTAAGCAAATTAAAAAAAAAACGCAATATGTAGGCTACACGAGAACGGAGACGTCGAGTAACCAAAACAAATGCGTTAAACAAATTCGTACACGTTATTTATCAATTTAACTCTAGAATTAAAGGATATACAACGAGAAACAACGTTTGACAACCTTTAAACAATTTTAATAACTATCTCAAAAATTGTCGCTCTGATGCAAACAACTGCTGAGTTATCTACTCAAATTTGTTGAACAAAACGACTTACGTATTTTAAACATGCTAACCTTTAGCCCGGTAAGCAAATTAAAAAAAAAACGCAATATGTAGGCTACACGAGAACGGAGACGTCGAGTAACCAAAACAAATACGTTAAACAAATTCGTACACGTTATTTATCAATTTAACTCTAGAATTAAAGGATATACAACGAGAAACAACGTTTGACAACCTTTAAACAGTTTTAATAACTATCTCAAAAATTGTCGCTCTGATGCAAACAACTGATGAGTTATCTACTTAAATTTGATGAACAAAACGACTTACGTATTTTAAGCATGCTAACCTTTAGCCCGGTAAGCAAATTTAAAAAAAAACGCAATATGTAGGCTACACGAGAATGGAGACGTCGAGTAACCAAAACAAATGCGTTAAACAAATTCGTACACGTTATTTATCAATTTAACTCTAGAATTAAAGGATATACAACGAGAAACAACGTTTGACAACCTTTAAACAGTTTTAATAACTATCTCAAAAATTATCGCTCTGATGCAAACAACTGATGAGTTATCTACTTAAATATGATGAACAAAACGACTTACGTATTTTAAACATGCTAACCTTTAGCCCGGTAAGCAAATAAAAAAAAAAAAGCAATATGTAGGCTACACGAGAACGGAGACGTCGAGTAACCAAAACAAATGCGTTAAACAAATTCGTACACGTTATTTATCAATTTAACTCTAGAATTAAAGTATATACAACGAGAAACAACGTTTGACAACCTTTAAACAGTTTTAATAACTATCTCAAAAATTATCGCTCTGATGCAAACAACTGATGAGTTATCTACTTAAATATGATGAACAAAACGACTTACGTATTTTAAACATGCTAACCTTTAGCCAGGTAAGCAAATTAAAAAAAAAACGCAATATGTAGGCTACACGAGAACGGAGACGTCGAGTAACCAAAACAAATGCGTTAAACAAATTCGTACACGTTATTTATCAATTTAACTCTAGAATTAAAGGATATACAACGAGAAACAACGTTTGACAACCTTTAAACAGTTTTAATAACTATCTCAAAAATTATCGCTCTGATGCAAACAACTGATGAGTTATCTACTTAAATATGATGAACAAAACGACTTACGTATTTTAAACATGCTAACCTTTAGCCAGGTAAGCAAATTAAAAAAAAAACGCAATATGTAGGCTACACGAGAACGGAGACGTCGAGTAACCAAAACAAATGCGTTAAACAAATTCGTACACGTTATTTATCAATTTAACTCTAGAATTAAAGGATATACAACGAGAAACAACGTTTGACAACCTTTAAACAATTTTAATAACTATCTCAAAAATTGTCGCTCTGATGCAAACAACTGATGAGTTATCTACTTAAATTTGATGAACAAAACGACTTACGTATTTTAAACATGCTAACCTTTAGCCCGGTAAGCAAATTAAAAAAAAAAGCAATATGTAGGCTACACGAGAACGGAGACGTCGAGTAACCAAAACAAATGCGTTAAACAAATTCGTACACGTTATTTATCAATTTAACTCTAGAATTAAAGGATATACAACGAGAAACAACGTTTGACAACCTTTAAACAGTTTTAATAACTATCTCAAAAATTATCGCTCTGATGCAAACAACTGATGAGTTATCTACTTAAATATGATGAACAAAACGACTTACGTATTTTAAGCATGCTAACCTTTAGCCCGGTAAGCAAATTAAAAAAAAAACGCAATATGTAGGCTACACGAGAACGGAGACGTCGAGTAACCAAAACAAATGCGTTAAACAAATTCGTACACGTTATTTATCAATTTAACTCTAGAATTAAAGGATATACAACGAGAAACAACGTTTGACAACCTTTAAACAATTTTAATAACTATCTCAAAAATTATCGCTCTGATGCAAACAACTGATGAGTTATCTACTTAAATATGATGAACAAAACGACTTACGTATTTTAAACATGCTAACCTTTAGCCAGGTAAGCAAATTAAAAAAAAAACGCAATATGTAGGCTACACGAGAACGGAGACGTCGAGTAACCAAAACAAATACGTTAAACAAATTCGTACACGTTATTTATCAATTTAACTCTAGAATTAAAGGATATACAACGAGAAACAACGTTTGACATCCTTTAAACAGTTTTAATAACTATCTCAAAAATTGTCGCTCTGATGCAAACAACTGATGAGTTATCTACTTAAATTTGATGAACAAAACGACTTACGTATTTTAAACATGCTAACCTTTAGCCCGGTAAGCAAATTAAAAAAAAAACGCAATATGTAGGCTACACGAGAACGGAGACGTCGAGTAACCAAAACAAATGCGTTAAACAAATTCGTACACGTTATTTATCAATTTAACTCTAGAATTAAAGGATATAAAACGAGAAACAACGTTTGACAACCTTTAAACAGTTTTAATAACTATCTCAAAAATTATCGCTCTGATGCAAACAACTGATGAGTTATCTACTTAAATATGATGAACAAAACGACTTACGTATTTTAAACATGCTAACCTTTAGCCCGGTAAGCAAATTAAAAAAAAAAAGCAATATGTAGGCTACACGAGAACGGAGACGTCGACTAACCAAAACAAATGCGTTAAACAAATTCGTACACGTTATTTATCAATTTAACTCTAGAATTAAAGGATATACAACGAGAAACAACGTTTGACAACCTTTAAACAGTTTTAATGACTATCTCAAAAATTATCGCTCTGATGCAAACAACTGATGAGTTATCTACTTAAATATGATGAACAAAACTACTTACGTATTTTAAACATGCTAACCTTTAGCCCGGTAAGCAAATTAAAAAAAAAACGCAATATGTGGGCTACACGAGAACGGAAATTCGGAATTTCTTCTGATGCAAACAACTGATGAGTTATCTACTTAAATTTGATGAACAAAACGACTTACGTATTTTAAACATGCTATTCTTTAGCCCGGTAAGCAAATTAAAAAAAAAACGCAATATGTAGGCTACACGAGAACGGAGACGTCGAGTAACCAAAACAAATGCGTTAACCAAATTCGTACATGTTATTTATCAATTTAACTCTAGAATTAAAGGATGTACAACGAGAAACAACGTTTGACAACCTTTAAACAGTTTTAATAACTATCTCAAAAATTATCGCTCTGATGCAAACAACTGATGAGTTATCTACTTAAATTTGATGAACAAAACGACTTACGTATTTTAAACATGCTAACCTTTAGCCCGGTAAGCAAATTAAAAAAAAAACGCAATATGTAGGCTACACGAGAACGGAGACGTCGAGTAACCAAAACAAATGCGTTAAACAAATTCGTACACGTTATTTATCAATTTAACTCTAGAATTAAAGGATATACAACGAGAAACAACGTTTGACAACCTTTAAACAGTTTTAATAACTATCTCAAAAATTGTCGCTCTGATGCAAACAACTGATGAGTTATCTACTTAAATTTGATGAACAAAACGACTTACGTATTTTAAACATGCTAACCTTTAGCCCGGTAAGCAAATTAAAAAAAAAACGCAATATGTAGGCTACACGAGAACGGAGACGTCGAGTAACCAAAACAAATGCGTTAAACAAATTCGTACACGTTATTTATCAATTTAACTCTAGAATTAAAGGATATACAACGAGAAACAACGTTTGACAACCTTTAAACAGTTTTAATAACTATCTCAAAAATTATCGCTCTGATGCAAACAACTGATGAGTTATCTACTTAAATATGATGAACAAAACGACTTACGTATTTTAAACATGCTAACCTTTAGCCCGGTAAGCAAATTAAAAAAAAAAAGCAATATGTAGGCTACACGAGAACGGAGACGTCGAGTAACCAAAACAAATGCGTTAAACAAATTCGTACACGTTATTTATCAATTTAACTCTAGAATTAAAGGATATACAACGAGAAACAACGTTTGACAACCTTTAAACAGTTTTAATAACTATCTCAAAAATTATCGCTCTGATGCAAACAACTGATGAGTTATCTACTTAAATATGATGAACAAAACGACTTACGTATTTTAAACATGCTAACCTTTAGCCAGGTAAGCAAATTAAAACAAAAAACGCAATATGTAGGCTACACGAGAACGGAGACGTCGAGTAACCAAAACAAATGCGTTAAACAAATTCGTACACGTTATTTATCAATTTAACTCTAGAATTAAAGTATATACAACGAGAAACAACGTTTGACAACCTTTAAACAGTTTTAATAACTATCTCAAAAATTATCGCTCTGATGCAAACAACTGATGAGTTATCTACTTAAATATGATGAACAAAACGACTTACGTATTTTAAACATGCTAACCTTTAGCCAGGTAAGCAAATTAAAAAAAAAACGCAATATGTAGGCTACACGAGAACGGAGACGTCGAGTAACCAAAACAAATGCGTTAAACAAATTCGTACACGTTATTTATCAATTTAACTCTAGAATTAAAGGATATACAACGAGAAACAACGTTTGACAACCTTTAAACAATTTTAATAACTATCTCAAAAATTGTCGCTCTGATGCAAACAACTGCTGAGTTATCTACTCAAATTTGTTGAACAAAACGACTTACGTATTTTAAACATGCTAACCTTTAGCCCGGTAAGCAAATTAAAAAAAAAACGCAATATGTAGGCTACACGAGAACGGAGACGTCGAGTAACCAAAACAAATACGTTAAACAAATTCGTACACGTTATTTATCAATTTAACTCTAGAATTAAAGGATATACAACGAGAAACAACGTTTGACAACCTTTAAACAGTTTTAATAACTATCTCAAAAATTGTCGCTCTGATGCAAACAACTGATGAGTTATCTACTTAAATTTGATGAACAAAACGACTTACGTATTTTAAGCATGCTAACCTTTAGCCCGGTAAGCAAATTTAAAAAAAAACGCAATATGTAGGCTACACGAGAACGGAGACGTCGAGTAACCAAAACAAATGCGTTAAACAAATTCGTACACGTTATTTATCAATTTAACTCTAGAATTAAAGGATATACAACGAGAAACAACGTTTGACAACCTTTAAACAGTTTTAATAACTATCTCAAAAATTATCGCTCTGATGCAAACAACTGATGAGTTATCTACTTAAATATGATGAACAAAACGACTTACGTATTTTAAACATGCTAACCTTTAGCCCGGTAAGCAAATTAAAAAAAAAAAGCAATATGTAGGCTACACGAGAACGGAGACGTCGAGTAACCAAAACAAATGCGTTAAACAAATTCGTACACGTTATTTATCAATTTAACTCTAGAATTAAAGTATATACAACGAGAAACAACGTTTGACAACCTTTAAACAGTTTTAATAACTATCTCAAAAATTATCGCTCTGATGCAAACAACTGATGAGTTATCTACTTAAATATGATGAACAAAACGACTTACGTATTTTAAACATGCTAACCTTTAGCCAGGTAAGCAAATTAAAAAAAAACGCAATATGTAGGCTACACGAGAACGGAGACGTCGAGTAACCAAAACAAATGCGTTAAACAAATTCGTACACGTTATTTATCAATTTAACTCTAGAATTAAAGGATATACAACGAGAAACAACGTTTGACAACCTTTAAACAGTTTTAATAACTATCTCAAAAATTATCGCTCTGATGCAAACAACTGATGAGTTATCTACTTAAATATGATGAACAAAACGACTTACGTATTTTAAACATGCTAACCTTTAGCCAGGTATGCAAATTAAAAAAAAAACGCAATATGTAGGCTACACGAGAACGGAGACGTCGAGTAACCAAAACAAATGCGTTAAACAAATTCGTACACGTTATTTATCAATTTAACTCTAGAATTAAAGGATATACAACGAGAAACAACGTTTGACAACCTTTAAACAATTTTAATAACTATCTCAAAAATTGTCGCTCTGATGCAAACAACTGATGAGTTATCTACTTAAATTTGATGAACAAAACGACTTACGTATTTTAAACATGCTAACCTTTAGCCCGGTAAGCAAATTAAAAAAAAAAGCAATATGTAGGCTACACGAGAACGGAGACGTCGAGTAACCAAAACAAATGCGTTAAACAAATTCGTACACGTTATTTATCAATTTAACTCTAGAATTAAAGGATATACAACGAGAAACAACGTTTGACAACCTTTAAACAGTTTTAATAACTATCTCAAAAATTATCGCTCTGATGCAAACAACTGATGAGTTATCTACTTAAATATGATGAACAAAACGACTTACGTATTTTAAGCATGATAACCTTTAGCCCGGTAAGCAAATTAAAAAAAAAACGCAATATGTAGGCTACACGAGAACGGAGACGTCGAGTAACCAAAACAAATGCGTTAAACAAATTCGTACACGTTATTTATCAATTTAACTCTAGAATTAAAGGATATACAACGAGAAACAACGTTTGACAACCTTTAAACAATTTTAATAACTATCTCAAAAATTATCGCTCTGATGCAAACAACTGATGAGTTATCTACTTAAATATGATGAACAAAACGACTTACGTATTTTAAACATGCCAACCTTTAGCCAGGTAAGCAAATTAAAAAAAAAACGCAATATGTAGGCTACACGAGAACGGAGACGTCGAGTAACCAAAACAAATACGTTAAACAAATTCGTACACGTTATTTATCAATTTAACTCTAGAATTAAAGGATATACAACGAGAAACAACGTTTGACATCCTTTAAACAGTTTTAATAACTATCTCAAAAATTGTCGCTCTGATGCAAACAACTGATGAGTTATCTACTTAAATTTGATGAACAAAACGACTTACGTATTTTAAACATGCTAACCTTTAGCCCGGTAAGCAAATTAAAAAAAAAACGCAATATGTAGGCTACACGAGAACGGAGACGTCGAGTAACCAAAACAAATGCGTTAAACAAATTCGTACACGTTATTTATCAATTTAACTCTAGAATTAAAGGATATAAAACGAGAAACAACGTTTGACAACCTTTAAACAGTTTTAATAACTATCTCAAAAATTATCGCTCTGATGCAAACAACTGATGAGTTATCTACTTAAATATGATGAACAAAACGACTTACGTATTTTAAACATGCTAACCTTTAGCCCGGTAAGCAAATTAAAAAAAAAAAGCAATATGTAGGCTACACGAGAACGGAGACGTCGAGTAACCAAAACAAATGCGTTAAACAAATTCGTACACGTTATTTATCAATTTAACTCTAGAATTAAAGGATATACAACGAGAAACAACGTTTGACAACCTTTAAACAGTTTTAATAACTATCTCAAAAATTATCGCTCTGATGCAAACAACTGATGAGTTATCTACTTAAATATGATGAACAAAACTACTTACGTATTTTAAACATGCTAACCTTTAGCCCGGTAAGCAAATTAAAAAAAAAACGCAATATGTGGGCTACACGAGAACGGAAATTCGGAATTTCTTCTGATGCAAACAACTGATGAGTTATCTACTTAAATTTGATGAACAAAACGACTTACGTATTTTAAACATGCTATTCTTTAGCCCGGTAAGCAAATTAAAAAAAAAACGCAATATGTAGGCTACACGAGAACGGAGACGTCGAGTAACCAAAACAAATGCGTTAACCAAATTCGTACATGTTATTTATCAATTTAACTCTAGAATTAAAGGATGTACAACGAGAAACAACGTTTGACAACCTTTAAACAGTTTTAATAACTATCTCAAAAATTATCGCTCTGATGCAAACAACTGATGAGTTATCTACTTAAATTTGATGAACAAAACGACTTACGTATTTTAAACATGCTAACCTTTAGCCCGGTAAGCAAATTAAAAAAAAAACGCAATATGTAGGCTACACGAGAACGGAGACGTCGAGTAACCAAAACAAATGCGTTAAACAAATTCGTACACGTTATTTATCAATTTAACTCTAGAATTAAAGGATATACAACGAGAAACAACGTTTGACAACCTTTAAACAGTTTTAATAACTATCTCAAAAATTGTCGCTCTGATGCAAACAACTGATGAGTTATCTACTTAAATTTGATGAACAAAACGACTTACGTATTTTAAACATGCTAACCTTTAGCCCGGTAAGCAAATTAAAAAAAAACGCAATATGTAGGCTACACGAGAACGGAGACGTCGAGTAACCAAAACAAATGCGTTAAACAAATTCGTACACGTTATTTATCAATTTAACTCTTGAATTAAAGGATATACAACGAGAAACAACGTTTGACAACCTTTAAACAGTTTTAATAACTATCTCAAAAATTATCGCTCTGATGCAAACAACTGATGAGTTATCTACTTAAATATGATGAACAAAACGACTTACGTATTTTAAACATGCTAACCTTTAGCCCGGTAAGCAAATTAAAAAAAAAAAGCAATATGTAGGCTACACGAGAACGGAGACGTCGAGTAACCAAAACAAATGCGTTAAACAAATTCGTACACGTTATTTATCAATTTAACTCTAGAATTAAAGGATATACAACGAGAAACAACGTTTGACAACCTTTAAACAGTTTTAATAACTATCTCAAAAATTATCGCTCTGATGCAAACAACTGATGAGTTATCTACTTAAATATGATGAACAAAACGACTTACGTATTTTAAACATGCTAACCTTTAGCCAGGTAAGCAAATTAAAAAAAAAAACGCAATATGTAGGCTACACGAGAACGGAGACGTCGAGTAACCAAAACAAATGCGTTAAACAAATTCGTACACGTTATTTATCAATTTAACTCTAGAATTAAAGTATATACAACGAGAAACAACGTTTGACAACCTTTAAACAGTTTTAATAACTATCTCAAAAATTATCGCTCTGATGCAAACAACTGATGAGTTATCTACTTAAATATGATGAACAAAACGACTTACGTATTTTAAACATGCTAACCTTTAGCCAGGTAAGCAAATTAAAAAAAAAACGCAATATGTAGGCTACACGAGAACGGAGACGTCGAGTAACCAAAACAAATGCGTTAAACAAATTCGTACACGTTATTTATCAATTTAACTCTAGAATTAAAGTATATACAACGAGAAACAACGTTTGACAACCTTTAAACAGTTTTAATAACTATCTCAAAAATTATCGCTCTGATGCAAACAACTGATGAGTTATCTACTTAAATATGATGAACAAAACGACTTACGTATTTTAAACATGCTAACCTTTAGCCAGGTAAGCAAATTAAAAAAAAAACGCAATATGTAGGCTACACGAGAACGGAGACGTCGAGTAACCAAAACAAATGCGTTAAACAAATTCGTACACGTTATTTATCAATTTAACTCTAGAATTAAAGGATATACAACGAGAAACAACGTTTGACAACCTTTAAACAGTTTTAATAACTATCTCAAAAATTATCGCTCTGATGCAAACAACTGATGAGTTATCTACTTAAATATGATGAACAAAACGACTTACGTATTTTAAACATGCTAACCTTTAGCCAGGTAAGCAAATTAAAAAAAAAACGCAATATGTAGGCTACACGAGAACGGAGACGTCGAGTAACCAAAACAAATGCGTTAAACAAATTCGTACACGTTATTTATCAATTTAACTCTAGAATTAAAGGATATACAACGAGAAACAACGTTTGACAACCTTTAAACAGTTTTAATAACTATCTCAAAAATTATCGCTCTGATGCAAACAACTGATGAGTTATCTACTTAAATTTGATGAACAAAACGACTTACGTATTTTAAACATGCTAACCTTTAGCCAGGTAAGCAAATTAAAAAAAAAACGCAATATGTAGGCTACACGAGAACGGAGACGTCGAGTAACCAAAACAAATGCGTTAAACAAATTCGTACACGTTATTTATCAATTTAACTCTAGAATTAAAGGATATACAACGAGAAACAACGTTTGACAACCTTTAAACAGTTTTAATAACTATCTCAAAAATTATCGCTCTGATGCAAACAACTGATGAGTTATCTACTTAAATATGATGAACAAAACGACTTACGTATTTTAAACATGCTAACCTTTAGCCAGGTAAGCAAATTTAAAAAAAAACGCAATATGTAGGCTACACGAGAACGGAGACGTCGAGTAACCAAAACAAATGCGTTAAACAAATTCGTACACGTTATTTATCAATTTAACTCTAGAATTAAAGTATATACAACGAGAAACAACGTTTGACAACCTTTAAACAGTTTTAATAACTATCTCAAAAATTATCGCTCTGATGCAAACAACTGATGAGTTATCTACTTAAATATGATGAACAAAACGACTTACGTATTTTAAACATGCTAACCTTTAGCCAGGTAAGCAAATTAAAAAAAAAACGCAATATGTAGGCGACACGAGAACGGAGACGTCGAGTAACCAAAACAAATGCGTTAAACAAATTCGTACACGTTATTTATCAATTTAACTCTAGAATTAAAGGATATACAACGAGAAACAACGTTTGACAACTTTTAAACAGTTTTAATAACTATCTCAAAAATTATCGCTCTGATGCAAACAACTGATGAGTTATCTACTTAAATTTGATGAACAAAACGACTTACGTATTTTAAACATGCTAACCTTTAGCCAGGTAAGCAAATTAAAAAAAAAACGCAATATGTAGGCTACACGAGAACGGAGACGTCGAGTAACCAAAACAAATGCGTTAAACAAATTCGTACACGTTATTTATCAATTTAACTCTAGAATTAAAGGATATACAACGAGAAACAACGTTTGACAACTTTTAAACAGTTTTAATAACTATCTCAAAAATTATCGCTCTGATGCAAACAACTGATGAGTTATCTACTTAAATTTGATGAACAAAACGACTTACGTATTTTAAACATGCTAACCTTTAGCCCGGTAAGCAAATTAAAAAAAAAACGCAATATGTAGGCTACACGAGAACGGAGACGTCGAGTAACCAAAACAAATGCGTTAAACAAATTCGTACACGTTATTTATCAATTTAACTCTAGAATTAAAGTTTTAATAACTATCTCAAAAATTATCGCTCTGATGCAAACAACTGATGAGTTATCTACTTAAATTTGATGAACAAAACGACTTACGTATTTTAAACATGCTAACCTTTAGCCAGGTAAGCAAATTAAAAAAAAAACGCAATATGTAGGCTACACGAGAACGGAGACGTCGAGTAACCAAAACAAATGCGTTAAACAAATTCGTACACGTTATTTATCAATTTAACTCTAGAATTAAAGGATATACAACGAGAAACAACGTTTGACAACTTTTAAACAGTTTTAATAACTATCTCAAAAATTATCGCTCTGATGCAAACAACTGATGAGTTATCTACTTAAATTTGATGAACAAAAGGACCTACGTATTTTAAACATGCTAACCTTTAGCCAGGTAAGCAAATTAAAAAAAAAACGCAATATGTAGGCTACACGAGAACGGAGACGTCGAGTAACCAAAACAAATGCGTTAAACAAATTCGTACACGTTATTTATCAATTTAACTCTAGAATTAAAGGATATACAACGAGAAACAACGTTTGACAACCTTTAAATAATTTTAATAACTATCTCAAAAATTATCGCTCTGATGCAAACAACTGATGAGTTATCTACTTAAATATGATGAACAAAACGACTTACGTATTTTAAACATGCTAACCTTTAGCCAGGTAAGCAAATTAAAAAAAAAACGCAATATGTAGGCTACACGAGAACGGAGACGTCGAGTAACCAAAACAAATACGTTAAACAAATTCGTACACGTTATTTATCAATTTAACTCTAGAATTAAAGGATATACAACGAGAAACAACGTTTGACAACCTTTAAACAGTTTTAATAACTATCTCAAAAATTGTCGCTCTGATGCAAACAACTGATGAGTTATCTACTTAAATTTGATGAACAAAACGACTTACGTATTTTAAACATGCTAACCTTTAGCCCGGTAAGCAAATTAAAAAAAAAACGCAATATGTAGGCTACACGAGAACGGAGACGTCGAGTAACCAAAACAAATGCGTTAAACAAATTCGTACACGTTATTTATCAATTTAACTCTAGAATTAAAGGATATACAACGAGAAACAACGTTTGACAACCTTTAAACAGTTTTAATAACTATCTCAAAAATTATCGCTCTGATGCAAACAACTGATGAGTTATCTACTTAAATATGATGAACAAAACGACTTACGTATTTTAAACATGCTAACCTTTAGCCCGGTAAGCAAATTAAAAAAAAAAAGCAATATGTAGGCTACACGAGAACGGAGACGTCGAGTAACCAAAACAAATGCGTTAAACAAATTCGTACACGTTATTTATCAATTTAACTCTAGAATTAAAGGATATACAACGAGAAACAACGTTTGACAATCTTTAAACAGTTTTAATAACTATCTCAAAAATTATCGCTCTGATGCAAACAACTGATGAGTTATCTACTTAAATATGATGAACAAAACGACTTACGTATTTTAAACATGCTAACCTTTAGCCCGGTAAGCAAATTAAAAAAAAAAACGCAATATGTGGGCTACACGAGAACGGAAATTCGGAATTTTTTCTGATGCAAACAACTGATGAGTTATCTACTTAAATTTGATGAACAAAACGACTTACGTATTTTAAACATGCTATTCTTTAGCCCGGTAAGCAAATTAAAAAAAAAAACGCAATATGTAGGCTACACGAGAACGGAGACGTCGAGTAACCAAAACAAATGCGTTAAACAAATTCGTACATGTTATTTATCAATTTAACTCTAGAATTAAAGGATGTACAACGAGAAACAACGTTTGACAACCTTTAAACAGTTTTAATAACTATCTCAAAAATTATCGCTCTGATGCAAACAACTGATGAGTTATCTACTTAAATTTGATGAACAAAACGACTTACGTATTTTAAACATGCTAACCTTTAGCCCGGTAAGCAAATTAAAAAAAAACGCAATATGTAGGCTACACGAGAACGGAGACGTCGAGTAACCAAAACAAATGCGTTAAACAAATTCGTACACGTTATTTATCAATTTAACTCTAGAATTAAAGGATATACAACGAGAAACAACGTTTGACAACCTTTAAACAGTTTTAATAACTATCTCAAAAATTGTCGCTCTGATGCAAACAACTGATGAGTTATCTACTTAAATTTGATGAACAAAACGACTTACGTATTTTAAACATGCTAACCTTTAGCCCGGTAAGCAAATTAAAAAAAAACGCAATATGTAGGCTACACGAGAACGGAGACGTCGAGTAACCAAAACAAATGCGTTAAACAAATTCGTACACGTTATTTATCAATTTAACTCTAGAATTAAAGGATATACAACGAGAAACAACGTTTGACAACCTTTAAACAGTTTTGATAACTATCTCAAAAATTATCGCTCTGATGCAAACAACTGATGAGTTATCTACTTAAATATGATGAACAAAACGACTTACGTATTTTAAACATGCTAACCTTTAGCCCGGTAAGCAAATTAAAAAAAAAAAGCAATATGTAGGCTACACGAGAACGGAGACGTCGAGTAACCAAAACAAATGCGTTAAACAAATTCGTACACTTTATTTATCAATTTAACTCTAGAATTAAAGGATATACAACGAGAAACAACGTTTGACAACCTTTAAACAGTTTTAATAACTATCTCAAAAATTATCGCTCTGATGCAAACAACTGATGAGTTATCTACTTAAATATGATGAACAAAACGACTTACGTATTTTAAACATGCTAACCTTTAGCCAGGTAAGCAAATTAAAAAAAAAACGCAATATGTAGGCTACACGAGAACGGAGACGTCGAGTAACCAAAACAAATGCGTTAAACAAATTCGTACACGTTATTTATCAATTTAACTCTAGAATTAAAGTATATACAACGAGAAACAACGTTTGACAACCTTTAAACAGTTTTAATAACTATCTCAAAAATTATCGCTCTGATGCAAACAACTGATGAGTTATCTACTTAAATATGATGAACAAAACGACTTACGTATTTTAAACATGCTAACCTTTAGCCAGGTAAGCAAATTAAAAAAAAAACGCAATATGTAGGCTACACGAGAACGGAGACGTCGAGTAACCAAAACAAATGCGTTAAACAAATTCGTACACGTTATTTATCAATTTAACTCTAGAATTAAAGTATATACAACGAGAAACAACGTTTGACAACCTTTAAACAGTTTTAATAACTATCTCAAAAATTATCGCTCTGATGCAAACAACTGATGAGTTATCTACTTAAATATGATGAACAAAACGACTTACGTATTTGAAACATGCTAACCTTTAGCCAGGTAAGCAAATTAAAAAAAAAACGCAATATGTAGGCTACACGAGAACGGAGACGTCGAGTAACCAAAACAAATGCGTTAAACAAATTCGTACACGTTATTTATCAATTTAACTCTAGAATTAAAGGATATACAACGAGAAACAACGTTTGACAACCTTTAAACAGTTTTAATAACTATCTCAAAAATTATCGCTCTGATGCAAACAACTGATGAGTTATCTACTTAAATATGATGAACAAAACGACTTACGTATTTTAAACATGCTAACCTTTAGCCAGGTAAGCAAATTAAAAAAAAAACGCAATATGTAGGCTACACGAGAACGGAGACGTCGAGTAACCAAAACAAATGCGTTAAACAAATTCGTACACGTTATTTATCAATTTAACTCTAGAATTAAAGGATATACAACGAGAAACAACGTTTGACAACCTTTAAACAGTTTTAATAACTATCTCAAAAATTATCGCTCTGATGCAAACAACTGATGAGTTATCTACTTAAATTTGATGAACAAAACGACTTACGTATTTTAAACATGCTAACCTTTAGCCAGGTAAGCAAATTAAAAAAAAACGCAATATGTAGGCTACACGAGAACGGAGACGTCGAGTAACCAAAACAAATGCGTTAAACAAATTCGTACACGTTATTTATCAATTTAACTCTAGAATTAAAGGATATACAACGAGAAACAACGTTTGACAACCTTTAAACAGTTTTAATAACTATCTCAAAAATTATCGCTCTGATGCAAACAACTGATGAGTTATCTACTTAAATATGATGAACAAAACGACTTACGTATTTTAAACATGCTAACCTTTAGCCAGGTAAGCAAATTAAAAAAAAAACGCAATATGTAGGCTACACGAGAACGGAGACGTCGAGTAACCAAAACAAATGCGTTAAACAAATTCGTACACGTTATTTATCAATTTAACTCTAGAATTAAAGTATATACAACGAGAAACAACGTTTGACAACCTTTAAACCGTTTTAATAACTATCTCAAAAATTATCGCTCTGATGCAAACAACTGATGAGTTATCTACTTAAATATGATGAACAAAACGACTTACGTATTTTAAACATGCTAACCTTTAGCCAGGTAAGCAAATTAAAAAAAAAAACGCAATATGTAGGCTACACGAGAACGGAGACGTCGAGTAACCAAAACAAATGCGTTAAACAAATTCGTACACGTTATTTATCAATTTAACTCTAGAATTAAAGGATATACAACGAGAAACAACGTTTGACAACTTTTAAACAGTTTTAATAACTATCTCAAAAATTATCGCTCTGATGCAAACAACTGATGAGTTATCTACTTAAATTTGATGAACAAAACGACTTACGTATTTTAAACATGCTAACCTTTAGCCAGGTAAGCAAATTAAAAAAAAAACGCAATATGTAGGCTACACGAGAACGGAGACGTCGAGTAACCAAAACAAATGCGTTAAACAAATTCGTACACGTTATTTATCAATTTAACTCTAGAATTAAAGGATATACAACGAGAAACAACGTTTGACAACTTTTAAACAGTTTTAATAACTATCTCAAAAATTATCGCTCTGATGCAAACAACTGATGAGTTATCTACTTAAATTTGATGAACAAAACGACTTACGTATTTTAAACATGCTAACCTTTAGCCCGGTAAGCAAATTAAAAAAAAAACGCAATATGTAGGCTACACGAGAACGGAGACGTCGAGTAACCAAAACAAATGCGTTAAACAAATTCGTACACGTTATTTATCAATTTAACTCTAGAATTAAAGGATATACAACGAGAATCAACGTTTGACAACTTTTAAACAGTTTTAATAACTATCTCAAAAATTATCGCTCTGATGCAAACAACTGATGAGTTATCTACTTAAATTTGATGAACAAAACGACTTACGTATTTTAAACATGCTAACCTTTAGCCAGGTAAGCAAATTAAAAAAAAAACGCAATATGTAGGCTACACGAGAACGGAGACGTCGAGTAACCAAAACAAATGCGTTAAACAAATTCGTACACGTTATTTATCAATTTAACTCTAGAATTAAAGGATATACAACGAGAAACAACGTTTGACAACTTTTAAACAGTTTTAATAACTATCTCAAAAATTATCGCTCTGATGCAAACAACTGATGAGTTATCTACTTAAATTTGATGAACAAAACGACTTACGTATTTTAAACATGCTAACCTTTAGCCCGGTAAGCAAATTAAAAAAAAAAACGCAATATGTAGGCTACACGAGAACGGAGACGTCGAGTAACCAAAACAAATGCGTTAAACAAATTCGTACACGTTATTTATCAATTTAACTCTAGAATTAAAGGATATACAACGAGAAACAACGTTTGACAACCTTTAAACAGTTTTAATAACTATCTCAAAAATTATCGCTCTGATGCAAACAACTGATGAGTTATCTACTTAAATTTGATGAACAAAACGACTTACGTATTTTAAACATGCTAACCTTTAGCCAGGTAAGCAAATTAAAAAAAAAACGCAATATGTAGGCTACACGAGAACGGAGACGTCGAGTAACCAAAACAAATGCGTTAAACAAATTCGTACACGTTATTTATCAATTTAACTCTAGAATTAAAGGATATACAACGAGAAACAACGTTTGACAACCTTTAAACAGTTTTAATAACTATCTCAAAAATTATCGCTCTGATGCAAACAACTGATGAGTTATCTACTTAAATATGATGAACAAAACGACTTACGTATTTTAAACATGCTAACCTTTAGCCAGGTAAGCAAATTTAAAAAAAAACGCAATATGTAGGCTACACGAGAACGGAGACGTCGAGTAACCAAAACAAATGCGTTAAACAAATTCGTACACGTTATTTATCAATTTAGCTCTAGAATTAAAGTATATACAACGAGAAACAACGTTTGACAACCTTTAAACAGTTTTAATAACTAACTCAAAAATTATCGCTCTGATGCAAACAACTGATGAGTTATCTACTTAAATATGATGAACAAAACGACTTACGTATTTTAAACATGCTAACCTTTAGCCAGGTAAGCAAATTAAAAAAAAAAACGCAATATGTAGGCTACACGAGAACGGAGACGTCGAGTAACCAAAACAAATGCGTTAAACAAATTCGTACACGTTATTTATCAATTTAACTCTAGAATTAAAGGATATACAACGAGAAACAACGTTTGACAACCTTTAAACAATTTTAATAACTATCTCAAAAATTGTCGCTCTGATGCAAACAACTGATGAGTTATCTACTTAAATTTGATGAACAAAACGACTTACGTATTTTAAACATGCTAACCTTTAGCCCGGTAAGCAAATTAAAAAAAAAAGCAATATGTAGGCTACACGAGAACGGAGACGTCGAGTAACCAAAACAAATGCGTTAAACAAATTCGTACACGTTATTTATCAATTTAACTCTAGAATTAAAGGATATACAACGAGAAACAACGTTTGACAACCTTTAAACAGTTTTAATAACTATCTCAAAAATTATCGCTCTGATGCAAACAACTGATGAGTTATCTACTTAAATATGATCAACAAAACGACTTACGTATTTTAAGCATGCTAACCTTTAGCCCGGTAAGCAAATTAAAAAAAAAACGCAATATGTAGGCTACACGAGAACGGAGACGTCGAGTAACCAAAACAAATGCGTTAAACAAATTCGTACACGTTATTTATCAATTTAACTCTAGAATTAAAGGATATACAACGAGAAACAACGTTTGACAACCTATAAACAATTTTAATAACTATCTCAAAAATTATCGCTCTGATGCAAACAACTGATGAGTTATCTACTTAAATATGATGAACAAAACGACTTACGTATTTTAAACATGCTAACCTTTAGCCAGGTAAGCAAATTAAAAAAAAAACGCAATATGTAGGCTACACGAGAACGGAGACGTCGAGTAACCAAAACAAATACGTTAAACAAATTCGTACACGTTATTTATCAATTTAACTCTAGAATTAAAGGATATACAACGAGAAACAACGTTTGACATCCTTTAAACAGTTTTAATAACTATCTCAAAAATTGTCGCTCTGATGCAAACAACTGATGAGTTATCTACTTAAATTTGATGAACAAAACGACTTACGTATTTTAAACATGCTAACCTTTAGCCCGGTAAGCAAATTAAAAAAAAAACGCAATATGTAGGCTACACGAGAACGGAGACGTCGAGTAACCAAAACAAATGCGTTAAACAAATTCGTACACGTTATTTATCAATTTAACTCTAGAATTAAAGGATATAAAACGAGAAACAACGTTTGACAACCTTTAAACAGTTTTAATAACTATCTCAAAAATTATCGCTCTGATGCAAACAACTGATGAGTTATCTACTTAAATATGATGAACAAAACGACTTACGTATTTTAAACATGCTAACCTTTAGCCCGGTAAGCAAATTAAAAAAAAAAAGCAATATGTAGGCTACACGAGAACGGAGACGTCGAGTAACCAAAACAAATGCGTTAAACAAATTCGTACACGTTATTTATCAATTTAACTCTAGAATTAAAGGATATACAACGAGAAACAACGTTTGACAACCTTTAAACAGTTTTAATAACTATCTCAAAAATTATCGCTCTGATGCAAACAACTGATGAGTTATCTACTTAAATATGATGAACAAAACGACTTACGTATTTTAAACATGCTAACCTTTAGCCCGGTAAGCAAATTAAAAAAAAAACGCAATATGTGGGCTACACGAGAACGGAAATTCGGAATTTCTTCTGATGCAAACAACTGATGAGTTATCTACTTAAATTTGATGAACAAAACGACTTACGTATTTTAAACATGCTATTCTTTAGCCCGGTAAGCAAATTAAAAAAAAAACGCAATATGTAGGCTACACGAGAACGGAGACGTCGAGTAACCAAAACAAATGCGTTAAACAAATTCGTACATGTTATTTATCAATTTAACTCTAGAATTAAAGGATGTACAACGAGAAACAACGTTTGACAACCTTTAAACAGTTTTAATAACTATCTCAAAAATTATCGCTCTGATGCAAACAACTGATGAGTTATCTACTTAAATTTGATGAACAAAACGACTTACGTATTTTAAACATGCTAACCTTTAGCCCGGTAAGCAAATTAAAAAAAAACGCAATATGTAGGCTACACGAGAACGGAGACGTCGAGTAACCAAAACAAATGCGTTAAACAAATTCGTACACGTTATTTATCAATTTAACTCTAGAATTAAAGGATATACAACGAGAAACAACGTTTGACAACCTTTAAACAGTTTTAATAACTATCTCAAAAATTGTCGCTCTGATGCAAACAACTGATGAGTTATCTACTTAAATTTGATGAACAAAACGACTTACGTATTTTAAACATGCTAACCTTTAGCCCGGTAAGCAAATTAAAAAAAAAACGCAATATGTAGGCTACACGAGAACGGAGACGTCGAGTAACCAAAACAAATGCGTTAAACAAATTCGTACACGTTATTTATCAATTTAACTCTAGAATTAAAGGATATACAACGAGAAACAACGTTTGACAACCTTTAAACAGTTTTAATAACTATCTCAAAAATTATCGCTCTGATGCAAACAACTGATGAGTTATCTACTTAAATATGATGAACAAAACGACTTACGTATTTTAAACATGCTAACCTTTAGCCCGGTAAGCAAATTAAAAAAAAAAAAGCAATATGTAGGCTACACGAGAACGGAGACGTCGAGTAACCAAAACAAATGCGTTAAACAAATTCGTACACGTTATTTATCAATTTAACTCTAGAATTAAAGGATATACAACGAGAAACAACGTTTGACAACCTTTAAACAGTTTTAATAACTATCTCAAAAATTATCGCTCTGATGCAAACAACTGATGAGTTATCTACTTAAATATGATGAACAAAACGACTTACGTATTTTAAACATGCTAACCTTTAGCCAGGTAAGCAAATTAAAAAAAAAAACGCAATATGTAGGCTACACGAGAACGGAGACGTCGAGTAACCAAAACAAATGCGTTAAACAAATTCGTACACGTTATTTATCAATTTAACTCTAGAATTAAAGTATATACAACGAGAAACAACGTTTGACAACCTTTAAACAGTTTTAATAACTATCTCAAAAATTATCGCTCTGATGCAAACAACTGATGAGTTATCTACTTAAATATGATGAACAAAACGACTTACGTATTTTAAACATGCTAACCTTTAGCCAGGTAAGCAAATTAAAAAAAAAACGCAATATGTAGGCTACACGAGAACGGAGACGTCGAGTAACCAAAACAAATGCGTTAAACAAATTCGTACGCGTTATTTATCAATTTAACTCTAGAATTAAAGTATATACAACG
The DNA here is from genome assembly GCF_040869045.1 of Eurosta solidaginis. Classification (NCBI taxonomy): domain Eukaryota; kingdom Metazoa; phylum Arthropoda; class Insecta; order Diptera; family Tephritidae; genus Eurosta; species Eurosta solidaginis. Next base: position 239,818 of record NW_027136948.1, read on the forward strand.
AGAAACAACGTTTGACAACCTTTAAACAGTTTTAATAACTATCTCAAAAATTATCGCTCTGATGCAAACAACTGATGAGTTATCTACTTAAATATGATGAACAAAACGACTTACGTATTTTAAACATGCTAACCTTTAGCCAGGTAAGCAAATTAAAAAAAAAACGCAATATGTAGGCTACACGAGAACGGAGACGTCGAGTAACCAAAACAAATGCGTTAAACAAATTCGTACACGTTATTTATCAATTTAACTCTAGAATTAAAGGATATACAACGAGAAACAACGTTTGACAACCTTTAAACAGTTTTAATAACTATCTCAAAAATTATCGCTCTGATGCAAACAACTGATGAGTTATCTACTTAAATATGATGAACAAAACGACTTACGTATTTTAAACATGCTAACCTTTAGCCAGGTAAGCAAATTAAAAAAAAAACGCAATATGTAGGCTACACGAGAACGGAGACGTCGAGTAACCAAAACAAATGCGTTAAACAAATTCGTACACGTTATTTATCAATTTAACTCTAGAATTAAAGGATATACAACGAGAAACAACGTTTGACAACCTTTAAACAGTTTTAATAACTATCTCAAAAATTATCGCTCTGATGCAAACAACTGATGAGTTATCTACTTAAATTTGATGAACAAAACGACTTACGTATTTTAAACATGCTAACTTTTAGCCAGGTAAGCAAATTAAAAAAAAAACGCAATATGTAGGCTACACGAGAACGGAGACGTCGAGTAACCAAAACAAATGCGTTAAACAAATTCGTACACGTTATTTATCAATTTAACTCTAGAATTAAAGGATATACAACGAGAAACAACGTTTGACAACCTTTAAACAGTTTTAATAACTATCTCAAAAATTATCGCTCTGATGCAAACAACTGATGAGTTATCTACTTAAATATGATGAACAAAACGACTTACGTATTTTAAACATGCTAACCTTTAGCCAGGTAAGCAAATTTAAAAAAAAACGCAATATGTAGGCTACACGAGAACGGAGACGTCGAGTAACCAAAACAAATGCGTTAAACAAATTCGTACACGTTATTTATCAATTTAACTCTAGAATTAAAGTATATACAACGAGAAACAACGTTTGACAACCTTTAAACAGTTTTAATAACTATCTCAAAAATTATCGCTCTGATGCAAACAACTGATGAGTTATCTACTTAAATATGATGAACAAAACGACTTACGTATTTTAAACATGCTAACCTTTAGCCAGGTAAGCAAATTAAAAAAAAAACGCAATATGTAGGCTACACGAGAACGGAGACGTCGAGTAACCAAAACAAATGCGTTAAACAAATTCGTACACGTTATTTATCAATTTAACTCTAGAATTAAAGGATATACAACGAGAAACAACGTTTGACAACTTTTAAACAGTTTTAATAACTATCTCAAAAATTATCGCTCTGATGCAAACAACTGATGAGTTATCTACTTAAATTTGATGAACAAAACGACTTACGTATTTTAAACATGCTAACCTTTAGCCAGGTAAGCAAATTAAAAAAAAAACGCAATATGTAGGCTACACGAGAACGGAGACGTCGAGTAACCAAAACAAATGCGTTAAACAAATTCGTACACGTTATTTATCAATTTAACTCTAGAATTAAAGGATATACAACGAGAAACAACGTTTGACAACTTTTAAACAGTTTTAATAACTATCTCAAAAATTATCGCTCTGATGCAAACAACTGATGAGTTATCTACTTAAATTTGATGAACAAAACGACTTACGTATTTTAAACATGCTAACCTTTAGCCCGGTAAGCAAATTAAAAAAAAACGCAATATGTAGGCTACACGAGAACGGAGACGTCGAGTAACCAAAACAAATGCGTTAAACAAATTCGTACACGTTATTTATCAATTTAACTCTAGAATTAAAGGATATACAACGAGAAACAACGTTTGACAACTTTTAAACAGTTTTAATAACTATCTCAAAAATTATCGCTCTGATGCAAACAACTGATGAGTTATCTACTTAAATTTGATGAACAAAACGACTTACGTATTTTAAACATGCTAACCTTTAGCCAGGTAAGCAAATTAAAAAAAAACGCAATATGTAGGCTACACGAGAACGGAGACGTCGAGTAACCAAAACAAATGCGTTAAACAAATTCGTACACGTTATTTATCAATTTAACTCTAGAATTAAAGGATATACAACGAGAAACAACGTTTGACAACTTTTAAACAGTTTTAATAACTATCTCAAAAATTATCGCTCTGATGCAAACAACTGATGAGTTATCTACTTAAATTTGATGAACAAAACGACTTACGTATTTTAAACATGCTAACCTTTAGCCCGGTAAGCAAATTAAAAAAAAAACGCAATATGTAGGCTACACGAGAACGGAGACGTCGAGTAACCAAAACAAATGCGTTAAACAAATTCGTACACGTTATTTATCAATTTAACTCTAGAATTAAAGGATATACAACGAGAAACAACGTTTGACAACTTTTAAACAGTTTTAATAACTATCTCAAAAATTATCGCTCTGATGCAAACAACTGATGAGTTATCTACTTAAATTTGATGAACAAAACGACTTACGTATTTTAAACATGCTAACCTTTAGCCAGGTAAGCAAATTAAAAAAAAAACGCAATATGTAGGCTACACGAGAACGGAGACGTCGAGTAACCAAAACAAATGCGTTAAACAAATTCATACACGTTATTTATCAATTTAACTCTAGAATTAAAGGATATACAACGAGAAACAACGTTTGACAACTTTTAAACAGTTTTAATAACTATCTCAAAAATTATCGCTCTGATGCAAACAACTGATGAGTTATCTACTTAAATTTGATGAACAAAACGACTTACGTATTTTAAACATGCTAACCTTTAGCCAGGTAAGCAAATTAAAAAAAAAACGCAATATGTAGGCTACACGAGAACGGAGACGTCGAGTAACCAAAACAAATGCGTTAAACAAATTCGTACACGTTATTTATCAATTTAACTCTAGAATTAAAGGATATACAACGAGAAACAACGTTTGACAACCTTTAAACAATTTTAATAACTATCTCAAAAATTATCGCTCTGATGCAAACAACTGATGAGTTATCTACTTAAATATGATGAACAAAACGACTTACGTATTTTAAACATGCTAACCTTTAGCCAGGTAAGCAAATTTAAAAAAAAACGCAATATGTAGGCTACACGAGAACGGAGACGTCGAGTAACCAAAACAAATACGTTAAACAAATTCGTACACGTTATTTATCAATTTAACTCTAGAATTAAAGGATATACAACGAGAAACAACGTTTGACAACCTTTAAACAGTTTTAATAACTATCTCAAAAATTGTCGCTCTGATGCAAACAACTGATGAGTTATCTACTTAAATTTGATGAACAAAACGACTTACGTATTTTAAACATGCTAACCTTTAGCCCGGTAAGCAAATTAAAAAAAAAACGCAATATGTAGGCTACACGAGAACGGAGACGTCGAGTAACCAAAACAAATGCGTTAAACAAATTCGTACACGTTTTTTATCAATTTAACTCTAGAATTAAAGGATATACAACGAGAAACAACGTTTGACAACCTTTAAACAGTTTTAATAACTATCTCAAAAATTATCGCTCTGATGCAAACAACTGATGAGTTATCTACTTAAATATGATGAACAAAACGACTTACGTATTTTAAACATGCTAACCTTTAGCCCGGTAAGCAAATTAAAAAAAAAAAGCAATATGTAGGCTACACGAGAACGGAGACGTCGAGTAACCAAAACAAATGCGTTAAACAAATTCGTACACGTTATTTATCAATTTAACTCTAGAATTAAAGGATATACAACGAGAAACAACGTTTGACAATCTTTAAACAGTTTTAATAACTATCTCAAAAATTATCGCTCTGATGCAAACAACTGATGAGTTATCTACTTAAATATGATGAACAAAACGACTTACGTATTTTAAACATGCTAACCTTTAGCCCGGTAAGCAAATTAAAAAAAAAACGCAATATGTGGGCTACACGAGAACGGAAATTCGGAATTTCTTCTGATGCAAACAACTGATGAGTTATCTACTTAAATTTGATGAACAAAATGACTTACGTATTTTAAACATGCTATTCTTTAGCCCGGTAAGCAAATTAAAAAAAAAACGCAATATGTAGGCTACACGAGAACGGAGACGTCGAGTAACCAAAACAAATGCGTTAAACAAATTCGTACATGTTATTTATCAATTTAACTCTAGAATTAAAGGATGTACAACGAGAAACAACGTTTGACAACCTTTAAACAGTTTTAATAACTATCTCAAAAATTATCGCTCTGATGCAAACAACTGATGAGTTATCTACTTAAATTTGATGAACAAAACGACTTACGTATTTTAAACATGCTAACCTTTAGCCCGGTAAGCAAATTAAAAAAAAAAACGCAATATGTAGGCTACACGAGAACGGAGACGTCGAGTAACCAAAACAAATGCGTTAAACAAATTCGTACACGTTATTTATCAATTTAACTCTAGAATTAAAGGATATACAACGAGAAACAACGTTTGACAACCTTTAAACAGTTTTAATAACTATCTCAAAAATTGTCGCTCTGATGCAAACAACTGATGAGTTATCTACTTAAATTTGATGAACAAAACGACTTACGTATTTTAAACATGCTAACCTTTAGCCCGGTAAGCAAATTAAAAAAAAAACGCAATATGTAGGCTACACGAGAACGGAGACGTCGAGTAACCAAAACAAATGCGTTAAACAAATTCGTACACGTTATTTATCAATTTAACTCTAGAATTAAAGGATATACAACGAGAAACAACGTTTGACAACCTTTAAACAGTTTTAATAACTATCTCAAAAATTATCGCTCTGATGCAAACAACTGATGAGTTATCTACTTAAATATGATGAACAAAACGACTTACGTATTTTAAACATGCTAACCTTTAGCCCGGTAAGCAAATTAAAAAAAAAAAGCAATATGTAGGCTACACGAGAACGGAGACGTCGAGTAACCAAAACAAATGCGTTAAACAAATTCGTACACTTTATTTATCAATTTAACTCTAGAATTAAAGGATATACAACGAGAAACAACGTTTGACAACCTTTAAACAGTTTTAATAACTATCTCAAAAATTATCGCTCTGATGCAAACAACTGATGAGTTATCTACTTAAATATGATGAACAAAACGACTTACGTATTTTAAACATGCTAACCTTTAGCCAGGTAAGCAAATTAAAAAAAAAACGCAATATGTAGGCTACACGAGAACGGAGACGTCGAGTAACCAAAACAAATGCGTTAAACAAATTCGTACACGTTATTTATCAATTTAACTCTAGAATTAAAGTATATACAACGAGAAACAACGTTTGACAACCTTTAAACAGTTTTAATAACTATCTCAAAAATTATCGCTCTGATGCAAACAACTGATGAGTTATCTACTTAAATATGATGAACAAAACGACTTACGTATTTTAAACATGCTAACCTTTAGCCAGGTAAGCAAATTAAAAAAAAAAACGCAATATGTAGGCTACACGAGAACGGAGACGTCGAGTAACCAAAACAAATGCGTTAAACAAATTCGTACACGTTATTTATCAATTTAACTCTAGAATTAAAGTATATACAACGAGAAACAACGTTTGACAACCTTTAAACAGTTTTAATAACTATCTCAAAAATTATCGCTCTGATGCAAACAACTGATGAGTTATCTACTTAAATATGATGAACAAAACGACTTACGTATTTTAAACATGCTAACCTTTAGCCAGGTAAGCAAACTAAAAAAAAAAACGCAATATGTAGGCTACACGAGAACGGAGACGTCGAGTAACCAAAACAAATGCGTTAAACAAATTCGTACACGTTATTTATCAATTTAACTCTAGAATTAAAGGATATACAACGAGAAACAACGTTTGACAACCTTTAAACAGTTTTAATAACTATCTCAAAAATTATCGCTCTGATGCAAACAACTGATGAGTTATCTACTTAAATATGATGAACAAAACGACTTACGTATTTTAAACATGCTAACCTTTAGCCAGGTAAGCAAATTAAAAAAAAAACGCAATATGTAGGCTACACGAGAACGGAGACGTCGAGTAACCAAAACAAATGCGTTAAACAAATTCGTACACGTTATTTATCAATTTAACTCTAGAATTAAAGGATATACAACGAGAAACAACGTTTGACAACCTTTAAAAAGTTTTAATAACTATCTCAAAAATTATCGCTCTGATGCAAACAACTGATGAGTTATCTACTTAAATTTGATGAACAAAACGACTTACGTATTTTAAACATGCTAACCTTTAGCCAGGTAAGCAAATTAAAAAAAAAACGCAATATGTAGGCTACACGAGAACGGAGACGTCGAGTAACCAAAACAAATGCGTTAAACAAATTCGTACACGTTATTTATCAATTTAACTCTAGAATTAAAGGATATACAACGAGAAACAACGTTTGACAACCTTTAAACAGTTTTAATAACTATCTCAAAAATTATCGCTCTGATGCAAACAACTGATGAGTTATCTACTTAAATATGATAAACAAAACGACTTACGTATTTTAAACATGCTAACCTTTAGCCAGGTAAGCAAATTAAAAAAAAAACGCAATATGTAGGCTACACGAGAACGGAGACGTCGAGTAACCAAAACAAATGCGTTAAACAAATTCGTACACGTTATTTATCAATTTAACTCTAGAATTAAAGTATATACAACGAGAAACAACGTTTGACAACCTTTAAACAGTTTTAATAACTATCTCAAAAATTATCGCTCTGATGCAAACAACTGATGAGTTATCTACTTAAATATGATGAACAAAACGACTTACGTATTTTAAACATGCTAACCTTTAGCCAGGTAAGCAAATTAAAAAAAAAAACGCAATATGTAGGCTACACGAGAACGGAGACGTCGAGTAACCAAAACAAATGCGTTAAACAAATTCGTACACGTTATTTATCAATTTAACTCTAGAATTAAAGGATATACAACGAGAAACAACGTTTGACAACTTTTAAACAGTTTTAATAACTATCTCAAAAATTATCGCTCTGATGCAAACAACTGATGAGTTATCTACTTAAATTTGATGAACAAAACGACTTACGTATTTTAAACATGCTAACCTTTAGCCAGGTAAGCAAATTAAAAAAAAAAACGCAATATGTAGGCTACACGAGAACGGAGACGTCGAGTAACCAAAACAAATGCGTTAAACAAATTCGTACACGTTATTTATCAATTTAACTCTAGAATTAAAGGATATACAACGAGAAACAACGTTTGACAACTTTTAAACAGTTTTAATAACTATCTCAAAAATTATCGCTCTGATGCAAACAACTGATGAGTTATCTACTTAAATTTGATGAACAAAACGACTTACGTATTTTAAACATGCTAACCTTTAGCCTGTTAAGCAAATTAAAAAAAAAACGCAATATGTAGGCTACACGAGAACGGAGACGTCGAGTAACCAAAACAAATGCGTTAAACAAATTCGTACACGTTATTTATCAATTTAACTCTAGAATTAAAGGATATACAACGAGAATCAACGTTTGACAACTTTTAAACAGTTTTAAAACTATCTCAAAAATTATCGCTCTGATGCAAACAACTGATGAGTTATCTACTTAAATTTGATGAACAAAACGACTTACGTATTTTAAACATGCTAACCTTTAGCCAGGTAAGCAAATTAAAAAAAAAACGCAATATGTAGGCTACACGAGAACGGAGACGTCGAGTAACCAAAACAAATGCGTTAAACAAATTCGTACACGTTATTTATCAATTTAACTCTAGAATTAAAGGATATACAACGAGAAACAACGTTTGACAACTTTTAAACAGTTTTAATAACTATCTCAAAAATTATCGCTCTGATGCAAACAACTGATGAGTTATCTACTTAAATTTGATGAACAAAACGACTTACGTATTTTAAACATGCTAACCTTTAGCCCGGTAAGCAAATTAAAAAAAAAAACGCAATATGTAGGCTACACGAGAACGGAGACGTCGAGTAACCAAAACAAATGCGTTAAACAAATTCGTACACGTTATTTATCAATTTAACTCTAGAATTAAAGGATATACAACGAGAAACAACGTTTGACAACTTTTAAACAGTTTTAATAACTATCTCAAAAATTATCGCTCTGATGCAAACAACTGATGAGTTATCTACTTAAATTTGATGAACAAAACGACTTACGTATTTTAAACATGCTAACCTTTAGCCAGGTAAGCAAATTAAAAAAAAAACGCAATATGTAGGCTACACGAGAACGGAGACGTCGAGTAACCAAAACAAATGCGTTAAACAAATTCGTACACGTTATTTATCAATTTAACTCTAGAATTAAAGGATATACAACGAGAAACAACGTTTGACAACTTTTAAACAGTTTTAATAACTATCTCAAAAATTATCGCTCTGATGCAAACAACTGATGAGTTATCTACTTAAATTTGATGAACAAAAGACTTACGTATTTTAAACATGCTAACCTTTAGCCAGGTAAGCAAATTAAAAAAAAAAACGCAATATGTAGGCTACACGAGAACGGAGACGTCGAGTAACCAAAACAAATGCGTTAAACAAATTGGTACACGTTATTTATCAATTTAACTCTAGAATTAAAGGATATACAACGAGAAACTACGTTTGACAACTTTTAAACAGTTTTAATAACTATCTCAAAAATTATCGCTCTGATGCAAACAACTGATGAGTTATCTACTTAAATTTGATGAACAAAACGACTTACGTATTTTAAACATGCTAACCTTTAGCCCGGTAAGCAAATTAAAAAAAAAACGCAATATGTAGGCTACACGAGAACGGAGACGTCGAGTAACCAAAACAAATGCGTTAAACAAATTCGTACACGTTATTTATCAATTTAACTCTAGAATTAAAGGATATACAACGAGAAACAACGTTTGACAACCTTTAAACAGTTTTAATAACTATCTCAAAAATTATCGCTCTGATGCAAACAACTGATGAGTTATCTACTTAAATATGATGAACAAAACGACTTACGTATTTTAAACATGCTAACCTTTAGCCAGGTAAGCAAATTAAAAAAAAAACGCAATATGTAGGCTACACGAGAACGGAGACGTCGAGTAACCAAAACAAATGCGTTAAACAAATTCGTACACGTTATTTATCAATTTAACTCTAGAATTAAAGGATATACAACGAGAAACAACGTTTGACAACCTTTAAACAATTTTAATAACTATCTCAAAAATTGTCGCTCTGATGCAAACAACTGCTGAGTTATCTACTCAAATTTGTTGAACAAAACGACTTACGTATTTTAAACATGCTAACCTTTAGCCCGGTAAGCAAATTAAAAAAAAAACGCAATATGTAGGCTACACGAGAACGGAGACGTCGAGTAACCAAAACAAATGCGTTAAACAAATTCGTACACGTTATTTATCAATTTAACTCTAGAATTAAAGGATATACAACGAGAAACAACGTTTGACAACCTTTAAACAGTTTTAATAACTATCTCAAAAATTGTCGCTCTGATGCAAACAACTGATGAGTTATCTACTTAAATTTGATGAACAAAACGACTTACGTATTTTAAACATGCTAACCTTTAGCCAGGTAAGCAAATTAAAAAAAAAAACGCAATATGTAGGCTACACGAGAACGGAGACGTCGAGTAACCAAAACAAATGCGTTAAACAAATTCGTACACGTTATTTATCAATTAGCTCTAGACTTAAAGGATATACAACGAGAAACAACGTTTGACAACCTTTAAACAGTTTTAATAACTATCTCAAAAATTATCGCTCTGATGCAAACAACTGATGAGTTATCTACTTAAATATGATGAACAAAACGACTTACGTATTTTAAACATGCTAACCTTTAGCCAGGTAAGCAAATTAAAAAAAAAACGCAATATGTAGGCTACACGAGAACGGAGACGTCGAGTAACCAAAACAAATGCGTTAAACAAATTCGTACACGTTATTTATCAATTTAACTCTAGAATTAAAGGATATACAACGAGAAACAACGTTTGACAACCTTTAAACAGTTTTAATAACTATCTCAAAAATTATCGCTCTGATGCAAACAACTGATGAGTTATCTACTTAAATTTGATGAACAAAAGACTTACGTATTTTAAACATGCTAACCTTTAGCCAGGTAAGCAAATTAAAAAAAAAAACGCAATATGTAGGCTACACGAGAACGGAGACGTCGAGTAACCAAAACAAATGCGTTAAACAAATTGGTACACGTTATTTATCAATTTAACTCTAGAATTAAAGGATATACAACGAGAAACTACGTTTGACAACTTTTAAACAGTTTTAATAACTATCTCAAAAATTATCGCTCTGATGCAAACAACTGATGAGTTATCTACTTAAATTTGATGAACAAAACGACTTACGTATTTTAAACATGCTAACCTTTAGCCCGGTAAGCAAATTAAAAAAAAAACGCAATATGTAGGCTACACGAGAACGGAGACGTCGAGTAACCAAAACAAATGCGTTAAACAAATTCGTACACGTTATTTATCAATTTAACTCTAGAATTAAAGGATATACAACGAGAAACAACGTTTGACAACTTTTAAACAGTTTTAATAACTATCTCAAAAATTATCGCTCTGATGCAAACAACTGATGAGTTATCTACTTAAATTTGATGAACAAAAGACTTACGTATTTTAAACATGCTAACCTTTAGCCAGGTAAGCAAATTAAAAAAAAAAACGCAATATGTAGGCTACACGAGAACGGAGACGTCGAGTAACCAAAACAAATGCGTTAAACAAATTGGTACACGTTATTTATCAATTTAACTCTAGAATTAAAGGATATACAACGAGAAACTACGTTTGACAACTTTTAAACAGTTTTAATAACTATCTCAAAAATTATCGCTCTGATGCAAACAACTGATGAGTTATCTACTTAAATTTGATGAACAAAACGACTTGCGTATTTTAAACATGCTAACCTTTAGCCCGGTAAGCAAATTAAAAAAAAAACGCAATATGTAGGCTACACGAGAACGGAGACGTCGAGTAACCAAAACAAATGCGTTAAACAAATTCGTACACGTTATTTATCAATTTAACTCTAGAATTAAAGGATATACAACGAGAAACAACGTTTGACAACCTTTAAACAGTTTTAATAACTATCTCAAAAATTATCGCTCTGATGCAAACAACTGATGAGTTATCTACTTAAATATGATGAACAAAACGACTTACGTATTTTAAACATGCTAACCTTTAGCCAGGTAAGCAAATTAAAAAAAAAAACGCAATATGTAGGCTACACGAGAACGGAGACGTCGAGTAACCAAAACAAATGCGTTAAACAAATTCGTACACGTTATTTATCAATTTAACTCTAGAATTAAAGGATATACAACGAGAAACAACGTTTGACAACCTTTAAACAATTTTAATAACTATCTCAAAAATTGTCGCTCTGATGCAAACAACTGCTGAGTTATCTACTCAAATTTGTTGAACAAAACGACTTACGTATTTTAAACATGCTAACCTTTAGCCCGGTAAGCAAATTAAAAAAAAAACGCAATATGTAGGCTACACGAGAACGGAGACGTCGAGTAACCAAAACAAATGCGTTAAACAAATTCGTACACGTTATTTATCAATCTAACTCTAGAATTAAAGGATATACAACGAGAAACAACGTTTGACAACCTTTAAACAGTTTTAATAACTATCTCAAAAATTGTCGCTCTGATGCAAACAACTGATGAGTTATCTACTTAAATTTGATGAACAAAACGACTTACGTATTTTAAACATGCTAACCTTTAGCCAGGTAAGCAAATTAAAAAAAAAAACGCAATATGTAGGCTACACGAGAACGGAGACGTCGAGTAACCAAAACAAATGCGTTAAACAAATTCGTACACGTTATTTATCAATTTAACTCTAGACTTAAAGGATATACAACGAGAAACAACGTTTGACAACCTTTAAACAGTTTTAATAACTATCTCGAAAATTATCGCTCTGATGCAAACAACTGATGAGTTATCTACTTAAATATGATGAACAAAACGACTTACGTATTTTAAACATGCTAACCTTTAGCCAGGTAAGCAAATTAAAAAAAAAACGCAATATGTAGGCTACACGAGAACGGAGACGTCGAGTAACCAAAACAAATGCGTTAAACAAATTCGTACACGTTATTTATCAATTTAACTCTAGAATTAAAGGATATACAACGAGAAACAACGTTTGACAACCTTTAAACAGTTTTAATAACTATCTCAAAAATTATCGCTCTGATGCAAACAACTGATGAGTTATCTACTTAAATATGATGAACAAAACGACTTACGTATTTTAAACATGCTAACCTTTAGCCAGGTAAGCAAATTAAAAAAAAAACGCAATATGTAGGCTACACGAGAACGGAGACGTCGAGTAACCAAAACAAATGCGTTAAACAAATTCGTACACGTTATTTATCAATTTAACTCTAGAATTAAAGGATATACAACGAGAAACAACGTTTGACAACCTTTAAACAATTTTAATAACTATCTCAAAAATTGTCGCTCTGATGCAAACAACTGCTGAGTTATCTACTCAAATTTGTTGAACAAAACGACTTACGTATTTTAAACATGCTAACCTTTAGCCCGGTAAGCAAATTAAAAAAAAAACGCAATATGTAGGCTACACGAGAACGGAGACGTCGAGTAACCAAAACAAATGCGTTAAACAAATTCGTACACGTTATTTATCAACTTAACTCTAGAATTAAAGGATATACAACGAGAAACAACGTTTGACAACCTTTAAACAGTTTTAATAACTATCTCAAAAATTGTCGCTCTGATGCAAACAACTGATGAGTTATCTACTTAAATTTGATGAACAAAACGACTTACGTATTTTAAACATGCTAACCTTTAGCCCGGTAAGCAAATTAAAAAAAAAACGCAATATGTAGGCTACACGAGAACGGAGACGTCGAGTAACCAAAACAAATGCGTTAAACAAATTCGTACACGTTATTTATCAATTTAACTCTAGAATTAAAGGATATACAACGAGAAACAACGTTTGACAACCTTTAAACAGTTTTAATAACTATCTCAAAAATTATCGCTCTGATGCAAACAACTGATGAGTTATCTACTTAAATATGATGAACAAAACGACTTACGTATTTTAAACATGCTAACCTTTAGCCAGGTAAGCAAATTAAAAAAAAAACGCAATATGTAGGCTACACGAGAACGGAGACGTCGAGTAACCAAAACAAATGCGTTATACAAATTCGTACACGTTATTTATCAATTTAACTCTAGAATTAAAGGATATACAACGAGAAACAACGTTTGACAACCTTTAAACAATTTTAATAACTATCTCAAAAATTGTCGCTCTGATGCAAACAACTGCTGAGTTATCTACTCAAATTTGTTGAACAAAACGACTTACGTATTTTAAACATGCTAACCTTTAGCCCGGTAAGCAAATTAAAAAAAAAACGCAATATGTAGGCTACACGAGAACGGAGACGTCGAGTAACCAAAACAAATGCGTTAAACAAATTCGTACACGTTATTTATCAATTTAACTCTAGAATTAAAGGATATACAACGAGAAACAACGTTTGACAACCTTTAAACAGTTTTAATAACTATCTCAAAAATTGTCGCTCTGATGCAAACAACTGATGAGTTATCTACTTAAATTTGATGAACAAAACGACTTACGTATTTTAAACATGCTAACCTTTAGCCCGGTAAGCAAATTAAAAAAAAAACGCAATATGTAGGCTACACGAGAACGGAGACGTCGAGTAACCAAAACAAATGCGTTAAACAAATTCGTACACGTTATTTATCAATTTAACTCTAGAATTAAAGGATATACAACGAGAAACAACGTTTGACAACCTTTAAACAATTTTAATAACTATCTCAAAAATTGTCGCTCTGATGCAAACAACTGATGAGTTATCTACTTAAATTTGATGAACAAAACGACTTACGTATTTTAAACATGCTAACCTTTAGCCCGGTAAGCAAATTAAAAAAAAAACGCAATATGTAGGCTACACGAGAACGGAGACGTCGAGTAACCAAAACAAATGCGTTAAACAAATTCGTACACGTTATTTATCAATTTAACTCTAGAATTAAAGGATATACAACGAGAAACAACGTTTGACAACCTTTAAACAATTTTAATAACTATCTCAAAAATTATCGCTCTGATGCAAACAACTGATGAGTTATCTACTTAAATTTGATGAACAAAACGACTTACGTATTTTAAACATGCTAACCTTTAGCCCGGTAAGCAAATTAAAAAAAAAAACGCAATATGTAGGCTACACGAGAACGGAGACGTCGAGTAACCAAAACAAATACGTTAAACAAATTCGTACACGTTATTTATCAATTTAACTCTAGGATTAAAGGATATACAACGAGAAACAACGTTTGACAACCTTTAAACAGTTTTAATAACTATCTCAAAAATTATCGCTCTGATGCAAACAACTGATGAGTTATCTACTTAAATATGATGAACAAAACGACTTACGTATTTTAAACATGCTAACCTTTAGCCCGGTAAGCAAATTAAAAAAAAAACGCAATATGTAGGCTACACGAGAACGGAGACGTCGAGTAACCAAAACAAATGCGTTAAACAAATTCGTACACGTTATTTATCAATTTAACTCTAGAATTAAAGGATATACAACGAGAAACAACGTTTGACAACCTTTAAACAATTTTAATAACTATCTCAAAAATTGTCGCTCTGATGCAAACAACTGCTGAGTTATCTACTCAAATTTGTTGAACAAAACGACTTACGTATTTTAAACATGCTAACCTTTAGCCCGGTAAGCAAATTAAAAAAAAAAACGCTATATGTGGGCTACACGAGAACGGAGACGTCGAGTAACCAAAACAAATGCGTTAAACAAATTCGTACACGTTATTTATCAATTTAACTCTAGAATTAAAGGATATACAACGAGAAACAACGTTTGACAACCTTTAAACAATTTTAATAACTATCTCAAAAATTGTCGCTCTGATGCAAACAACTGATGAGTTATCTACTTAAATTTGATGAACAAAACGACTTACGTATTTTAAACATGCTAACCTTTAGCCCGGTAAGCAAATTAAAAAAAAAACGCAATATGTAGGCTACACGAGAACGGAGACGTCGAGTAACCAAAACAAATGCGTTAAACAAATTCGTACACATTATTTATCAATTTAACTCTAGAATTAAAGGATATACAACGAGAAACAACGTTTGACAACCTTTAAACAATTTTAATAACTATCTCAAAAATTATCGCTCTGATGCAAACAACTGATGAGTTATCTACTTAAATATGATGAACAAAACGATTTACGTATTTTAAACATGCTAACCTTTAGCCCGGTAAGCAAATTAAAAAAAAAACGCAATATGTAGGCTACACGAGAACGGAGACGTCGAGTAACCAAAACAAATGCGTTAAACAAATTCGTACACGTTATTTATCAATTTAACTCTAGAATTAAAGGATATACAACGAGAAACAACGTTTGACAACCTTTAAACAGTTTTAATAACTATCTCAAAAATTATCGCTCTGATGCAAACAACTGATGAGTTATCTACTTAAATTTGATGAACAAAACGACTTACGTATTTTAAACATGCTAACCTTTAGCCCGGTAAGCAAATTAAAAAAAAAACGCAATATGTAGGCTACACGAGAACGGAGACGTCGAGTAACCAAAACAAATGCGTTAAACAAATTCGTACACGTTATTTATCAATTTAACTCTAGAATTAAAGGATATACAACGAGAAACAACGTTTGACAACCTTTAAACAGTTTTAATAACTATCTCAAAAATTGTCGCTCTGATGCAAACAACTGATGAGTTATCTACTTAAATTTGATGAACAAAACGACTTACGTATTTTAAACATGCTAACCTTTAGCCCGGTAAGCAAATTAAAAAAAAAACGCAATATGTAGGCTACACGAGAACGGAGACGTCGAGTAACCAAAACAAATGCGTTAAACAAATTCGTACACGTTATTTATCAATTTAACTCTAGAATTAAAGGATATATAACGAGAAACAACGTTTGACAACCTTTAAACACTTTTAATAACTATCTCAAAAATTATCGCTCTGATGCAAACAACTGATGAGTTATCTACTTAAATTTGATGAACAAAACGACTTACGTATTTTAAACATGCTAACCTTTAGCCCGGTAAGCAAATTTAAAAAAAAACGCAATATGTAGGCTACACGAGAACGGAGACGTCGAGTAACCAAAACAAATGCGTTAAACAAATTCGTACACGTTATTTATCAATTTAACTCTAGAATTAAAGGATATACAACGAGAAACAACGTTTGACAACCTTTAAACAGTTTTAATAACTATCTCAAAAATTGTCGCTCTGATGCAAACAACTGATGAGTTATCTACTTAAATTTGATGAACAAAACGACTTACGTATTTTAAACATGCTAACCTTTAGCCCGGTAAGCAAATTAAAAAAAAAAACGCAATATGTAGGCTACACGAGAACGGAGACGTCGAGTAACCAAAACATATGCGTTAAACAAATTCGTACACGTTATTTATCAATTTAACTCTAGAATTAAAGGATATACAACGAGAAACAACGTTTGACAACCTTTAAATAGTTTTAATAACTATCTCAAAAATTATCGCTCTGATGCAAACAACTGATGAGTTATCTACTTAAATATGATGAACAAAACGACTTACGTATTTTAAACATGCTAACCTTTAGCCAGGTAAGCAAATTAAAAAAAAAACGCAATATGTAGGCTACACGAGAACGGAGACGTCGAGTAACCAAAACAAATGCGTTAAACAAATTCGTACACGTTATTTATCAATTTAACTCTAGAATTAAAGTATATACAACGAGAAACAACGTTTGACAACCTTTAAACAGTTTTAATAACTATCTCAAAAATTATCGCTCTGATGCAAACAACTGATGAGTTATCTACTTAAATATGATGAACAAAACGACTTACGTATTTTAAACATGCTAACCTTTAGCCAGGTAAGCAAATTAAAAAAAAAACGCAATATGTAGGCTACACGAGAACGGAGACGTCGAGTAACCAAAACAAATGCGTTAAACAAATTCGTACACGTTATTTATCAATTTAACTCTAGAATTAAAGGATATACAACGAGAAACAACGTTTGACAACTTTTAAACAGTTTTAATAACTATCTCAAAAATTATCGCTCTGATGCAAACAACTGATGAGTTATCTACTTAAATTTGATGAACAAAACGACTTACGTATTTTAAACATGCTAACCTTTAGCCAGGTAAGCAAATTAAAAAAAAAACGCAATATGTAGGCTACACGAGAACGGAGACGTCGAGTAACCAAAACAAATGCGTTAAACAAATTCGTACACGTTATTTATCAATTTAACTCTAGAATTAAAGGATATACAACGAGAAACAACGTTTGACAACTTTTAAACAGTTTTAATAACTATCTCAAAAATTATCGCTCTGATGCAAACAACTGATGAGTTATCTACTTAAATTTGATGAACAAAACGACTTACGTATTTTAAACATGCTAACCTTTAGCCCGGTAAGCAAATTAAAAAAAAAACGCAATATGTAGGCTACACGAGAACGGAGACGTCGAGTAACCAAAACAAATGCGTTAAACAAATTCGTACACGTTATTTATCAATTTAACTCTAGAATTAAAGGATATACAACGAGAATCAACGTTTGACAACTTTTAAACAGTTTTAATAACTATCTCAAAAATTATCGCTCTGATGCAAACAACTGATGAGTTATCTACTTAAATTTGATGAACAAAACGACTTACGTATTTTAAACATGCTAACCTTTAGCCAGGTAAGCAAATTAAAAAAAAAACGCAATATGTAGACTACACGAGAACGGAGACGTCGAGTAACCAAAACAAATGCGTTAAACAAATTCGTACACGTTATTTATCAATTTAACTCTAGAATTAAAGGATATACAACGAGAAACAACGTTTGACAACTTTTAAACAGTTTTAATAACTATCTCAAAAATTATCGCTCTGATGCAAACAACTGATGAGTTATCTACTTAAATTTGATGAACAAAACGACTTACGTATTTTAAACATGCTAACCTTTAGCCCGGTAAGCAAATTAAAAAAAAAACGCAAT
The DNA here is from genome assembly GCF_040869045.1 of Eurosta solidaginis. Taxonomy (NCBI): domain Eukaryota; kingdom Metazoa; phylum Arthropoda; class Insecta; order Diptera; family Tephritidae; genus Eurosta; species Eurosta solidaginis. Next base: position 258,215 of record NW_027136948.1, read on the forward strand.
ATGTAGGCTACACGAGAACGGAGACGTCGAGTAACCAAAACAAATGCGTTAAACAAATTCGTACACGTTATTTATCAATTTAACTCTAGAATTAAAGGATATACAACGAGAAACAACGTTTGACAACTTTTAAACAGTTTTAATAACTATCTCAAAAATTATCGCTCTGATGCAAACAACTGATGAGTTATCTACTTAAATTTGATGAACAAAACGACTTACGTATTTTAAACATGCTAACCTTTAGCCAGGTAAGCAAATTAAAAAAAAAACGCAATATGTAGGCTACACGAGAACGCAGACGTCGAGTAACCAAAACAAATGCGTTAAACAAATTCGTACACGTTATTTATCAATTTAACTCTAGAATTAAAGGATATACAACGAGAAACAACGTTTGACAACTTTTAAACAGTTTTAATAACTATCTCAAAAATTATCGCTCTGATGCAAACAACTGATGAGTTATCTACTTAAATTTGATGAACAAAACGACTTACGTATTTTAAACATGCTAACCTTTAGCCAGGTAAGCAAATTAAAAAAAAAAAACGCAATATGTAGGCTACACGAGAACGGAGACGTCGAGTAACCAAAACAAATGCGTTAAACAAATTCGTACACGTTATTTATCAATTTAACTCTAGAATTAAAGGATATACAACGAGAAACAACGTTTGACAACTTTTAAACAGTTTTAATAACTATCTCAAAAATTATCGCTCTGATGCAAACAACTGATGAGTTATCTACTTAAATTTGATGAACAAAACGACTTACGTATTTTAAACATGCTAACCTTTAGCCCGGTAAGCAAATTAAAAAAAAAACGCAATATGTAGGCTACACGAGAACGGAGACGTCGAGTAACCAAAACAAATGCGTTAAACAAATTCGTACACGTTATTTATCAATTTAACTCTAGAATTAAAGGATATACAACGAGAAACAACGTTTGACAACCTTTAAACAGTTTTAATAACTATCTCAAAAATTATCGCTCTGATGCAAACAACTGATGAGTTATCTACTTAAATATGATGAACAAAACGACTTACGTATTTTAAACATGCTAACCTTTAGCCAGGTAAGCAAATTAAAAAAAAAACGCAATATGTAGGCTACACGAGAACGGAGACGTCGAGTAACCAAAACAAATGCGTTAAACAAATTCGTACACGTTATTTATCAATTTAACTCTAGAATTAAAGGATATACAACGAGAAACAACGTTTGACAACCTTTAAACAATTTTAATAACTATCTCAAAAATTGTCGCTCTGATGCAAACAACTGCTGAGTTATCTACTCAAATTTGTTGAACAAAACGACTTACGTATTTTAAACATGCTAACCTTTAGCCCGGTAAGCAAATTAAAAAAAAAACGCAATATGTAGGCTACACGAGAACGGAGACGTCGAGTAACCAAAACAAATGCGTTAAACAAATTCGTACACGTTATTTATCAATTTAACTCTAGAATTAAAGGATATACAACGAGAAACAACGTTTGACAACCTTTAAACAGTTTTAATAACTATCTCAAAAATTATCGCTCTGATGCAAACAACTGATGATTTATCTACTTAAATATGATGAACAAAACGACTTACGTATTTTAAACATGCTAACCTTTAGCCAGGTAAGCAAATTAAAAAAAAAACGCAATATGTAGGCTACACGAGAACGGAGACGTCGAGTAACCAAAACAAATGCGTTAAACAAATTCGTACACGTTATTTATCAATTTAACTCTAGAATTAAAGGATATACAACGAGAAACAACGTTTGACAACCTTTAAACAGTTTTAATAACTATCTCAAAAATTATCGCTCTGATGCAAACAACTGATGAGTTATCTACTTAAATATGATGAACAAAACGACTTACGTATTTTAAACATGCTAACCTTTAGCCAGGTAAGCAAATTAAAAAAAAAACGCAATATGTAGGCTACACGAGAACGGAGACGTCGAGTAACCAAAACAAATGCGTTAAACAAATTCGTACACGTTATTTATCAATTTAACTCTAGAATTAAAGGATATACAACGAGAAACAACGTTTGACAACCTTTAAACAATTTTAATAACTATCTCAAAAATTGTCGCTCTGATGCAAACAACTGCTGAGTTATCTACTCAAATTTGTTGAACAAAACGACTTACGTATTTTAAACATGCTAACCTTTAGCCCGGTAAGCAAATTAAAAAAAAAACGCAATATGTAGGCTACACGAGAACGGAGACGTCGAGTAACCAAAACAAATGCGTTAAACAAATTCGTACACGTTATTTATCAATTTAACTCTAGAATTAAAGGATATACAACGAGAAACAACGTTTGACAACCTTTAAACAGTTTTAATAACTATCTCAAAAATTGTCGCTCTGATGCAAACAACTGATGAGTTATCTACTTAAATTTGTAGAACAAAACGACTTACGTATTTTAAACATGCTAACCTTTAGCCAGGTAAGCAAATTAAAAAAAAAACGCAATATGTAGGCTACACGAGAACGGAGACGTCGAGTAACCAAAACAAATGCGTTAAACAAATTCGTACACGTTATTTATCAATTTAACTCTAGACTTAAAGGATATACAACGAGAAACAACGTTTGACAACCTTTAAACAGTTTTAATAACTATCTCAAAAATTATCGCTCTGATGCAAACAACTGATGAGTTATCTACTTAAATATGATGAACAAAACGACTTACGTATTTTAAACATGCTAACCTTTAGCCAGGTAAGCAAATTAAAAAAAAAACGCAATATGTAGGCTACACGAGAACGGAGACGTCGAGTAACCAAAACAAATGCGTTAAACAAATTCGTACACGTTATTTATCAATTTAACTCTAGAATTAAAGGATATACAACGAGAAACAACGTTTGACAACCTTTAAACAGTTTTAATAACTATCTCAAAAATTATCGCTCTGATGCAAACAACTGATGAGTTATCTACTTAAATATGATGAACAAAACGACATACGTATTTTAAACATGCTAACCTTTAGCCAGGTAAGCAAATTAAAAAAAAACGCAATATGTAGGCTACACGAGAACGGAGACGTCGAGTAACCAAAACAAATGCGTTAAACAAATTCGTACACGTTATTTATCAATTTAACTCTAGAATTAAAGGATATACAACGAGAAACAACGTTTGACAACCTTTAAACAATTTTAATAACTATCTCAAAAATTGTCGCTCTGATGCAAACAACTGCTGAGTTATCTACTCAAATTTGTTGAACAAAACGACTTACGTATTTTAAACATGCTAACCTTTAGCCCGGTAAGCAAATTAAAAAAAAAACGCAATATGTAGGCTACACGAGAACGGAGACGTCGAGTAACCAAAACAAATGCGTTAAACAAATTCGTACACGTTATTTATCAACTTAACTCTAGAATTAAAGGATATACAACGAGAAACAACGTTTGACAACCTTTAAACAGTTTTAATAACTATCTCAAAAATTGTCGCTCTGATGCAAACAACTGATGAGTTATCTACTTAAATTTGATGAACAAAACGACTTACGTATTTTAAACATGCTAACCTTTAGCCCGGTAAGCAAATTAAAAAAAAAACGCAATATGTAGGCTACACGAGAACGGAGACGGCGAGTAACCAAAACAAATGCGTTAAACAAATTCGTACACGTTATTTATCAATTTAACTCTAGAATTAAAGGATATACAACGAGAAACAACGTTTGACAACCTTTAAACAGTTTTAATAACTATCTCAAAAATTATCGCTCTGATGCAAACAACTGATGAGTTATCTACTTAAATATGATGAACAAAACGACTTACGTATTTTAAACATGCTAACCTTTAGCCAGGTAAGCAAATTAAAAAAAAAACGCAATATGTAGGCTACACGAGAACGGAGACGTCGAGTAACCAAAACAAATGCGTTATACAAATTCGTACACGTTATTTATCAATTTAACTCTAGAATTAAAGGATATACAACGAGAAACAACGTTTGACAACCTTTAAACAATTTTAATAACTATCTCAAAAATTGTCGCTCTGATGCAAACAACTGCTGAGTTATCTACTCAAATTTGTTGAACAAAACGACTTACGTATTTTAAACATGCTAACCTTTAGCCCGGTAAGCAAATTAAAAAAAAAAACGCAATATGTAGGCTACACGAGAACGGAGACGTCGAGTAACCAAAACAAATGCGTTAAACAAATTCGTACACGTTATTTATCAATTTAACTCTAGAATTAAAGGATATACAACGAGAAACAACGTTTGACAACCTTTAAACAGTTTTAATAACTATCTCAAAAATTGTCGCTCTGATGCAAACAACTGATGAGTTATCTACTTAAATTTGATGAACAAAACGACTTACGTATTTTAAACATGCTAACCTTTAGCCCGGTAAGCAAATTAAAAAAAAAACGCAATATGTAGGCTACACGAGAACGGAGACGTCGAGTAACCAAAACAAATGCGTTAAACAAATTCGTACACGTTATTTATCAATTTAACTCTAGAATTAAAGGATATACAACGAGAAACAACGTTTGACAACCTTTAAACAGTTTTAATAACTATCTCAAAAATTGTCGCTCTGATGCAAACAACTGATGAGTTATCTACTTAAATTTGATGAACAAAACGACTTACGTATTTTAAACATGCTAACCTTTAGCCCGGTAAGCAAATTAAAAAAAAAACGCAATATGTAGGCTACACGAGAACGGAGACGTCGAGTAACCAAAACAAATGCGTTAAACAAATTCGTACACGTTATTTATCAATTTAACTCTAGAATTAAAGGATATACAACGAGAAACAACGTTTGACAACCTTTAAACAATTTTAATAACTATCTCAAAAATTATCGCTCTGATGCAAACAACTGATGAGTTATCTACTTAAATTTGATGAACAAAACGACTTACGTATTTTAAACATGCTAACCTTTAGCCCGGTAAGCAAATTAAAAAAAAAACGCAATATGTAGGCTACACGAGAACGGAGACGTCGAGTAACCAAAACAAATACGTTAAACAAATTCGTACACGTTATTTATCAATTTAACTCTAGGATTAAAGGATATACAACGAGAAACAACGTTTGACAACCTTTAAACAGTTTTAATAACTATCTCAAAAATTATCGCTCTGATGCAAACAACTGATGAGTTATCTACTTAAATATGATGAACAAAACGACTTACGTATTTTAAACATGCTAACCTTTAGCCCGGTAAGCAAATTAAAAAAAAAACGCAATATGTAGGCTACACGAGAACGGAGACGTCGAGTAACCAAAACAAATGCGTTAAACAAATTCGTACACGTTATTTATCAATTTAACTCTAGAATTAAAGGATATACAACGAGAAACAACGTTTGACAACCTTTAAACAATTTTAATAACTATCTCAAAAATTGTCGCTCTGATGCAAACAACTGCTGAGTTATCTACTCAAATTTGTTGAACAAAACGACTTACGTATTTTAAACATGCTAACCTTTAGCCCGGTAAGCAAATTAAAAAAAAAAACGCTATATGTGGGCTACACGAGAACGGAGACGTCGAGTAACCAAAACAAATGCGTTAAACAAATTCGTACACGTTATTTATCAATTTAACTCTAGAATTAAAGGATATACAACGAGAAACAACGTTTGACAACCTTTAAACAATTTTAATAACTATCTCAAAAATTGTCGCTCTGATGCAAACAACTGATGAGTTATCTACTTAAATTTGATGAACAAAACGACTTACGTATTTTAAACATGCTAACCTTTAGCCCGGTAAGCAAATTAAAAAAAAAACGCAATATGTAGGCTACACGAGAACGGAGACGTCGAGTAACCAAAACAAATGCGTTAAACAAATTCGTACACGTTATTTATCAATTTAACTCTAGAATTAAAGGATATACAACGAGAAACAACGTTTGACAACCTTTAAACAATTTTAATAACTATCTCAAAAATTATCGCTCTGATGCAAACAACTGATGAGTTATCTACTTAAATATGATGAACAAAACGACTTACGTATTTTAAACATGCTAACCTTTAGCCCGGTAAGCAAATTAAAAAAAAAACGCAATATGTAGGCTACACGAGAACGGAGACGTCGAGTAACCAAAACAAATGCGTTAAACAAATTCGTACACGTTATTTATCAATTTAACTCTAGAATTAAAGGATATACAACGAGAAACAACGTTTGACAACCTTTAAACAGTTTTAATAACTATCTCAAAAATTATCGCTCTGATGCAAACAACTGATGAGTTATCTACTTAAATTTGATGAACAAAACGACTTACGTATTTTAAACATGCTAACCTTTAGCCCGGTAAGCAAATTAAAAAAAAAACGCAATATGTAGGCTACACGAGAACGGAGACGTCGAGTAACCAAAACAAATGCGTTAAACAAATTCGTACACGTTATTTATCAATTTAACTCTAGAATTAAAGGATATACAACGAGAAACAACGTTTGACAACCTTTAAACAGTTTTAATAACTATCTCAAAAATTGTCGCTCTGATGCAAACAACTGATGAGTTATCTACTTAAATTTGATGAACAAAACGACTTACGTATTTTAAACATGCTAACCTTTAGCCCGGTAAGCAAATTAAAAAAAAAACGCAATATGTAGGCTACACGAGAACGGAGACGTCGAGTAACCAAAACAAATGCGTTAAACAAATTCGTACACGTTATTTATCAATTTAACTCTCGAATTAAAGGATATATAACGAGAAACAACGTTTGACAACCTTTAAACACTTTTAATAACTATCTCAAAAATTATCGCTCTGATGCAAACAACTGATGAGTTATCTACTTAAATTTGATGAACAAAACGACTTACGTATTTTAAACATGCTAACCTTTAGCCCGGTAAGCAAATTTAAAAAAAAACGCAATATGTAGGCTACACGAGAACGGAGACGTCGAGTAACCAAAACAAATGCGTTAAACAAATTCGTACACGTTATTTATCAATTTAACTCTAGAATTAAAGGATATACAACGAGAAACAACGTTTGACAACCTTTAAACAGTTTTAATAACTATCTCAAAAATTGTCGCTCTGATGCAAACAACTGATGAGTTATCTACTTAAATTTGATGAACAAAACGACTTACGTATTTTAAACATGCTAACCTTTAGCCCGGTAAGCAAATTAAAAAAAAAACGCAATATGTAGGCTACACGAGAACGGAGACGTCGAGTAACCAAAACATATGCGTTAAACAAATTCGTACACGTTATTTATCAATTTAACTCTAGAATTAAAGGATATACAACGAGAAACAACGTTTGACAACCTTTAAACAGTTTTAATAACTATCTCAAAAATTATCGCTCTGATGCAAACAACTGATGAGTTATCTACTTAAATATGATGAACAAAACGACTTACGTATTTTAAACATGCTAACCTTTAGCCAGGTAAGCAAATTAAAAAAAAAACGCAATATGTAGGCTACACGAGAACGGAGACGTCGAGTAACCAAAACAAATGCGTTAAACAAATTCGTACACGTTATTTATCAATTTAACTCTAGAATTAAAGTATATACAACGAGAAACAACGTTTGACAACCTTTAAACAGTTTTAATAACTATCTCAAAAATTATCGCTCTGATGCAAACAACTGATGAGTTATCTACTTAAATATGATGAACAAAACGACTTACGTATTTTAAACATGCTAACCTTTAGCCAGGTAAGCAAATTAAAAAAAAAACGCAATATGTAGGCTACACGAGAACGGAGACGTCGAGTAACCAAAACAAATGCGTTAAACAAATTCGTACACGTTATTTATCAATTTAACTCTAGAATTAAAGGATATACAACGAGAAACAACGTTTGACAACTTTTAAACAGTTTTAATAACTATCTCAAAAATTATCGCTCTGATGCAAACAACTGATGAGTTATCTACTTAAATTTGATGAACAAAACGACTTACGTATTTTAAACATGCTAACCTTTAGCCAGGTAAGCAAATTAAAAAAAAAACGCAATATGTAGGCTACACGAGAACGGAGACGTCGAGTAACCAAAACAAATGCGTTAAACAAATTCGTACACGTTATTTATCAATTTAACTCTAGAATTAAAGGATATACAACGAGAAACAACGTTTGACAACTTTTAAACAGTTTTAATAACTATCTCAAAAATTATCGCTCTGATGCAAACAACTGATGAGTTATCTACTTAAATTTGATGAACAAAACGACTTACGTATTTTAAACATGCTAACCTTTAGCCCGGTAAGCAAATTAAAAAAAAAAACGCAATATGTAGGCTACACGAGAACGGAGACGTCGAGTAACCAAAACAAATGCGTTAAACAAATTCGTACACGTTATTTATCAATTTAACTCTAGAATTAAAGGATATACAACGAGAATCAACGTTTGACAACTTTTAAACAGTTTTAATAACTATCTCAAAAATTATCGCTCTGATGCAAACAACTGATGAGTTATCTACTTAAATTTGATGAACAAAACGACTTACGTATTTTAAACATGCTAACCTTTAGCCAGGTAAGCAAATTAAAAAAAAAACGCAATATGTAGACTACACGAGAACGGAGACGTCGAGTAACCAAAACAAATGCGTTAAACAAATTCGTACACGTTATTTATCAATTTAACTCTAGAATTAAAGGATATACAACGAGAAACAACGTTTGACAACTTTTAAACAGTTTTAATAACTATCTCAAAAATTATCGCTCTGATGCAAACAACTGATGAGTTATCTACTTAAATTTGATGAACAAAACGACTTACGTATTTTAAACATGCTAACCTTTAGCCCGGTAAGCAAATTAAAAAAAAAACGCAATATGTAGGCTACACGAGAACGGAGACGTCGAGTAACCAAAACAAATGCGTTAAACAAATTCGTACACGTTATTTATCAATTTAACTCTAGAATTAAAGGATATACAACGAGAAACAACGTTTGACAACTTTTAAACAGTTTTAATAACTATCTCAAAAATTATCGCTCTGATGCAAACAACTGATGAGTTATCTACTTAAATTTGATGAACAAAACGACTTACGTATTTTAAACATGCTAACCTTTAGCCAGGTAAGCAAATTAAAAAAAAAACGCAATATGTAGGCTACACGAGAACGGAGACGTCGAGTAACCAAAACAAATGCGTTAAACAAATTCGTACACGTTATTTATCAATTTAACTCTAGAATTAAAGGATATACAACGAGAAACAACGTTTGACAACTTTTAAACAGTTTTAATAACTATCTCAAAAATTATCGCTCTGATGCAAACAACTGATGAGTTATCTACTTAAATTTGATGAACAAAACGACTTACGTATTTTAAACATGCTAACCTTTAGCCAGGTAAGCAAATTAAAAAAAAAAAACGCAATATGTAGGCTACACGAGAACGGAGACGTCGAGTAACCAAAACAAATGCGTTAAACAAATTCGTACACGTTATTTATCAATTTAACTCTAGAATTAAAGGATATACAACGAGAAACAACGTTTGACAACTTTTAAACAGTTTTAATAACTATCTCAAAAATTATCGCTCTGATGCAAACAACTGATGAGTTATCTACTTAAATTTGATGAACAAAACGACTTACGTATTTTAAACATGCTAACCTTTAGCCCGGTAAGCAAATTAAAAAAAAAACGCAATATGTAGGCTACACGAGAACGGAGACGTCGAGTAACCAAAACAAATGCGTTAAACAAATTCGTACACGTTATTTATCAATTTAACTCTAGAATTAAAGGATATACAACGAGAAACAACGTTTGACAACCTTTAAACAGTTTTAATAACTATCTCAAAAATTATCGCTCTGATGCAAACAACTGATGAGTTATCTACTTAAATATGATGAACAAAACGACTTACGTATTTTAAACATGCTAACCTTTAGCCAGGTAAGCAAATTAAAAAAAAAACGCAATATGTAGGCTACACGAGAACGGAGACGTCGAGTAACCAAAACAAATGCGTTAAACAAATTCGTACACGTTATTTATCAATTTAACTCTAGAATTAAAGGATATACAACGAGAAACAACGTTTGACAACCTTTAAACAATTTTAATAACTATCTCAAAAATTGTCGCTCTGATGCAAACAACTGCTGAGTTATCTACTCAAATTTGTTGAACAAAACGACTTACGTATTTTAAACATGCTAACCTTTAGCCCGGTAAGCAAATTAAAAAAAAAACGCAATATGTAGGCTACACGAGAACGGAGACGTCGAGTAACCAAAACAAATGCGTTAAACAAATTCGTACACGTTATTTATCAATTTAACTCTAGAATTAAAGGATATACAACGAGAAACAACGTTTGACAACCTTTAAACAGTTTTAATAACTATCTCAAAAATTGTCGCTCTGATGCAAACAACTGATGAGTTATCTACTTAAATTTGATGAACAAAACGACTTACGTATTTTAAACATGCTAACCTTTAGCCAGGTAAGCAAATTAAAAAAAAAACGCAATATGTAGGCTACACGAGAACGGAGACGTCGAGTAACCAAAACAAATGCGTTAAACAAATTCGTACACGTTATTTATCAATTTAACTCTAGAATTAAAGGATATACAACGAGAAACAACGTTTGACAACCTTTAAACAGTTTTAATAACTATCTCAAAAATTATCGCTCTGATGCAAACAACTGATGAGTTATCTACTTAAATATGATGAACAAAACGACTTACGTATTTTAAACATGCTAACCTTTAGCCAGGTAAGCAAATTAAAAAAAAAACGCAATATGTAGGCTACACGAGAACGGAGACGTCGAGTAACCAAAACAAATGCGTTAAACAAATTCGTACACGTTATTTATCAATTTAACTCTAGAATTAAAGGATATACAACGAGAAACAACGTTTGACAACCTTTAAACAGTTTTAATAACTATCTCAAAAATTATCGCTCTGATGCAAACAACTGATGAGTTATCTACTTAAATATGATGAACAAAACGACTTACGTATTTTAAACATGCTAACCTTTAGCCAGGTAAGCAAATTAAAAAAAAAACGCAATATGTAGGCTACACGAGAACGGAGACGTCGAGTAACCAAAACAAATGCGTTAAACAAATTCGTACACGTTATTTATCAATTTAACTCTAGAATTAAAGGATATACAACGAGAAACAACGTTTGACAACCTTTAAACAATTTTAATAACTATCTCAAAAATTGTCGCTCTGATGCAAACAACTGCTGAGTTATCTACTCAAATTTGTTGAACAAAACGACTTACGTATTTTAAACATGCTAACCTTTAGCCCGGTAAGCAAATTAAAAAAAAAACGCAATATGTAGGCTACACGAGAACGGAGACGTCGAGTAACCAAAACAAATGCGTTAAACAAATTCGTACACGTTATTTATCAACTTAACTCTAGAATTAAAGGATATACAACGAGAAACAACGTTTGACAACCTTTAAACAGTTTTAATAACTATCTCAAAAATTGTCGCTCTGATGCAAACAACTGATGAGTTATCTACTTAAATTTGATGAACAAAAGGACCTACGTATTTTAAACATGCTAACCTTTAGCCCGGTAAGCAAATTAAAAAAAAAACGCAATATGTAGGCTACACGAGAACGGAGACGTCGAGTAACCAAAACAAATGCGTTAAACAAATTCGTACACGTTATTTATCAATTTAACTCTAGAATTAAAGGATATACAACGAGAAACAACGTTTGACAACCTTTAAACAGTTTTAATAACTATCTCAAAAATTATCGCTCTGATGCAAACAACTGAAGAGTTATCTACTTAAATATGATGAACAAAACGACTTACGTATTTTAAACATGCTAACCTTTAGCCAGGTAAGCAAATTAAAAAAAAAACGCAATATGTAGGCTACACGAGAACGGAGACGTCGAGTAACCAAAACAAATGCGTTAAACAAATTCGTACACGTTATTTATCAATTTAACTCTTGAATTAAAGGATATACAACGAGAAACAACGTTTGACAACCTTTAAACAATTTTAATAACTATCTCAAAAATTGTCGCTCTGATGCAAACAACTGCTGAGTTATCTACTCAAATTTGTTGAACAAAACGACTTACGTATTTTAAACATGCTAACCTTTAGCCCGGTAAGCAAATTAAAAAAAAAACGCAATATGTAGGCTACACGAGAACGGAGACGTCGAGTAACCAAAACAAATGCGTTAAACAAATTCGTACACGTTATTTATCAATTTAACTCTAGAATTAAAGGATATACAACGAGAAACAACGTTTGACAACCTTTAAACAGTTTTAATAACTATCTCAAAAATTGTCGCTCTGATGCAAACAACTGATGAGTTATCTACTTAAATTTGATGAACAAAACGACTTACGTATTTTAAACATGCTAACCTTTAGCCCGGTAAGCAAATTAAAAAAAAAACGCAATATGTAGGCTACACGAGAACGGAGACGTCGAGTAACCAAAACAAATGCGTTAAACAAATTCGTACACGTTATTTATCAATTTAACTCTAGAATTAAAGGATATACAACGAGAAACAACGTTTGACAACCTTTAAACAGTTTTAATAACTATCTCAAAAATTGTCGCTCTGATGCAAACAACTGATGAGTTATCTTCTTAAATTTGATGAACAAAACGACTTACGTATTTTAAACATGCTAACCTTTAGCCCGGTAAGCAAATTAAAAAAAAAACGCAATATGTAGGCTACACGAGAACGGAGACGTCGAGTAACCAAAACAAATGCGTTAAACAAATTCGTACACGTTATTTATCAATTTAACTCTAGAATTAAAGGATATACAACGAGAAACAACGTTTGACAACCTTTAAACAATTTTAATAACTATCTCAAAAATTATCGCTCTGATGCAAACAACTGATGAGTTATCTACTTAAATTTGATGAACAAAACGACTTACGTATTTTAAACATGCTAACCTTTAGCCCGGAAAGCAAATTAAAAAAAAAACGCAATATGTAGGCTACACGAGAACGGAGACGTCGAGTAACCAAAACAAATACGTTAAACAAATTCGTACACGTTATTTATCAATTTAACTCTAGGATTAAAGGATATACAACGAGAAACAACGTTTGACAACCTTTAAACAGTTTTAATAACTATCTCAAAAATTATCGCTCTGATGCAAACAACTGATGAGTTATCTACTTAAATATGATGAACAAAACGACTTACGTATTTTAAGCATGCTAACCTTTAGCCCGGTAAGCAAATTAAAAAAAAAACGCAATATGTAGGCTACACGAGAACGGAGACGTCGAGTAACCAAAACAAATGCGTTAAACAAATTCGTACACGTTATTTATCAATTTAACTCTAGAATTAAAGGATATACAACGAGAAACAACGTTTGACAACCTTTAAACAATTTTAATAACTATCTCAAAAATTGTCGCTCTGATGCAAACAACTGCTGAGTTATCTACTCAAATTTGTTGAACAAAACGACTTACGTATTTTAAACATGCTAACCTTTAGCCCGGTAAGCAAATTAAAAAAAAAACGCTATATGTGGGCTACACGAGAACGGAGACGTCGAGTAACCAAAACAAATGCGTTAAACAAATTCGTACACGTTATTTATCAATTTAACTCTAGAATTAAAGGATATACAACGAGAAACAACGTTTGACAACCTTTAAACAATTTTAATAACTATCTCAAAAATTGTCGCTCTGATGCAAACAACTGATGAGTTATCTACTTAAATTTGATGAACAAAACGACTTACGTATTTTAAACATGCTAACCTTTAGCCCGGTAAGCAAATTAAAAAAAAAACGCAATATGTAGGCTACACGAGAACGGAGACGTCGAGTAACCAAAACAAATGCGTTAAACAAATTCGTACACGTTATTTATCAATTTAACTCTAGAATTAAAGGATATACAACGAGAAACAACGTTTGACAACCTTTAAACAATTTTAATAACTATCTCAAAAATTATCGCTCTGATGCAAACAACTGATGAGTTATCTACTTAAATATGATGAACAAAACGACTTACGTATTTTAAACATGCTAACCTTTAGCCCGGTAAGCAAATTAAAAAAAAAACGCAATATGTAGGCTACACGAGAACGGAGACGTCGAGTAACCAAAACAAATGCGTTAAACAAATTCGTACACGTTATTTATCAATTTAACTCTAGAATTAAAGGATATACAACGAGAAGCAACGTTTGACAACCTTTAAACAGTTTTAATAACTATCTCAAAAATTATCGCTCTGATGCAAACAACTGATGAGTTATCTACTTAAATTTGATGAACAAAACGACTTACGTATTTTAAACATGCTAACCTTTAGCCCGGTAAGCAAATTAAAAAAAAAACGCAATATGTAGGCTACACGAGAACGGAGACGTCGAGTAACCAAAACAAATGCGTTAAACAAATTCGTACACGTTATTTATCAATTTAACTCTAGAATTAAAGGATATACAACGAGAAACAACGTTTGACAACCTTTAAACAGTTTTAATAACTATCTCAAAAATTGTCGCTCTGATGCAAACAACTGATGAGTTATCTACTTAAATTTGATGAACAAAACGACTTACGTATTTTAAACATGCTAACCTTTAGCCCGGTAAGCAAATTAAAAAAAAAACGCAATATGTAGGCTACACGAGAACGGAGACGTCGAGTAACCAAAACAAATGCGTTAAACAAATTCGTACACGTTATTTATCAATTTAACTCTAGAATTAAAGGATATATAACGAGAAACAACGTTTGACAACCTTTAAACACTTTTAATAACTATCTCAAAAATTATCGCTCTGATGCAAACAACTGATGAGTTATCTACTTAAATTTGATGAACAAAACGACTTACGTATTTTAAACATGCTAACCTTTAGCCCGGTAAGCAAATTTAAAAAAAAACGCAATATGTAGGCTACACGAGAACGGAGACGTCGAGTAACCAAAACAAATGCGTTAAACAAATTCGTACACGTTATTTATCAATTTAACTCTAGAATTAAAGGATATACAACGAGAAACAACGTTTGACAACCTTTAAACAGTTTTAATAACTATCTCAAAAATTATCGCTCTGATGCAAACAACTGATGAGTTATCTACTTAAATTTGATGAACAAAACGACTTACGTATTTAAACATGCTAACCTTTAGCCCGGTAAGCAAATTAAAAAAAAAACGCAATATGTAGGCTACACGAGAACGGAGACGTCGAGTAACCAAAACAAATGCGTTAAACAAATTCGTACACGTTATTTATCAATTTAACTCTAGAATTAAAGGATATACAACGAGAAACAACGTTTGACAACCTTTAAACAGTTTTAATAACTATCTCAAAAATTGTCGCTCTGATGCAAACAACTGATGAGTTATCTACTTAAATTTGATGAACAAAACGACTTACGTATTTTAAACATGCTAACCTTTAGCCCGGTAAGCAAATTAAAAAAAAAACGCAATATGTAGGCTACACGAGAACGGAGACGTCGAGTAACCAAAACAAATGCGTTAAACAAATTCGTACACGTTATTTATCAATTTAACTCTAGAATTAAAGGATATACAACGAGAAACAACGTTTGACAACCTTTAAACACTTTTAATAACTATCTCAAAAATTATCGCTCTGATGCAAACAACTGATGAGTTATCTACTTAAATTTGATGAACAAAACGACTTACGTATTTTAAACATGCTAACCTTTAGCCCGGTAAGCAAATTTAAAAAAAAACGCAATATGTAGGCTACACGAGAACGGAGACGTCGAGTAACCAAAACAAATGCGTTAAACAAATTCGTACACGTTATTTATCAATTTAACTCTAGAATTAAAGGATATACAACGAGAAACAACGTTTGACAACCTTTAAACAGTTTTAATAACTATCTCAAAAATTATCGCTCTGATGCAAACAACTGATGAGTTATCTACTTAAATTTGATGAACAAAACGACTTACGTATTTAAACATGCTAACCTTTAGCCCGGTAAGCAAATTAAAAAAAAACGCAATATGTAGGCTACACGAGAACGGAGACGTCGAGTAACCAAAACAAATGCGTTAAACAAATTCGTACACGTTATTTATCAATTTAACTCTAGAATTAAAGGATATACAACGAGAAACAACGTTTGACAACCTTTAAACAATTTTAATAACTATCTCAAAAATTGTCGCTCTGATGCAAACAACTGCTGAGTTATCTACTCAAATTTGTTGAACAAAACGACTTACGTATTTTAAACATGCTAACCTTTAGCCCGGTAAGCAAATTAAAAAAAAAACGCAATATGTAGGCTACACGAGAACGGAGACGTCGAGTAACCAAAACAAATGCGTTAAACAAATTCGTACACGTTATTTATCAATTTAACTCTAGAATTAAAGGATATACAACGAGAAACAACGTTTGACAACCTTTAAACAGTTTTAATAACTATCTCAAAAATTATCGCTCTGATGCAAACAACTGATGAGTTATCTACTTAAATTTGATGAACAAAACGACTTACGTATTTTAAACATGCTAACCTTTAGCCAGGTAAGCAAATTAAAAAAAAAACGCAATATGTAGGCTACACGAGAACGGAGACGTCGAGTAACCAAAACAAATGCGTTAAACAAATTCGTACACGTTATTTATCAATTTAACTCTAGAATTAAAGGATATACAACGAGAAACAACGTTTGACAACCTTTAAACAGTTTTAATAACTATCTCAAAAATTGTCGCTCTGATGCGAACAACTGATGAGTTATCTACTTAAATTTGATGAACAAAACGACTTACGTATTTTAAACATGCTAACCTTTAGCCCGGTAAGCAAATTAAAAAAAAAACGCAATATGTAGGCTACACGAGAACGGAGACGTCGAGTAACCAAAACAAATGCGTTAAACAAATTCGTACACGTTATTTATCAATTTAACTCTAGAATTAAAGGATATACAACGAGAAACAACGTTTGACAACCTTTAAACAATTTTAATAACTATCTCAAAAATTATCGCTCTGATGCAAACAACTGATGAGTTATCTACTTAAATTTGATGAACAAAACGACTTACGTATTTTAAACATGCTAACCTTTAGCCCGGTAAGCAAATTAAAAAAAAAACGCAATATGTAGGCTACACGAGAACGGAGACGTCGAGTAACCAAAACAAATGCGTTAAACAAATTCGTACACGTTATTTATCAATTAAACTCTAGAATTAAAGGATATACAACGAGAAACAACGTTTGACAACCTTTAAACAATTTTAATAACTATCTCAAAAATTATCGCTCTGATGCAAACAACTGATGAGTTATCTACTTAAATTTGATGAACAAAACGACTTACGTATTTTAAACATGCTAACCTTTAGCCCGGTAAGCAAATTAAAAAAAAAACGCAATATGTAGGCTACACGAGAACGGAGACGTCGAGTAACCAAAACAAATACGTTAAACAAATTCGTACACGTTATTTATCAATTTAACTCTAGGATTAAAGGATATACAACGAGAAACAACGTTTGACAACCTTTAAACAGTTTTAATAACTATCTCAAAAATTATCGCTCTGATGCAAACAACTGATGAGTTATATACTTAAATATGATGAACAAAACGACTTACGTATTTTAAACATGCTAACCTTTAGCCCGGTAAGCAAATTAAAAAAAAAACGCAATATGTAGGCTACACGAGAACGGAGACGTCGAGTAACCAAAACAAATGCGTTAAACAAATTCGTACACGTTATTTATCAATTTAACTCTAGAATTAAAGGATATACAACGAGAAACAACGTTTGACAACCTTTAAACAGTTTTAATAACTATCTCAAAAATTGTCGCTCTGATGCAAACAACTGATGAGTTATCTACTTAAATTTGATGAACAAAACGACTTACGTATTTTAAACATGCTAACCTTTAGCCCGGTAAGCAAATTAAAAAAAAAAACGCAATATGTAGGCTACACGAGAACGGAGACGTCGAGTAACCAAAACAAATGCGTTAAACAAATTCGTACACGTTATTTATCAATTTAACTCTAGAATTAAAGGATATACAACGAGAAACAACGTTTGACAACCTTTAAACAGTTTTAATAACTATCTCAAAAATTATCGCTCTGATGCAAACAACTGATGAGTTATCTACTTAAATATGATGAACAAAACGACTTACGTATTTTAAACATGCTAACCTTTAGCCAGGTAAGCAAATTAAAAAAAAAACGCAATATGTAGGCTACACGAGAACGGAGACGTCGAGTAACCAAAACAAATGCGTTAAACAAATTCGTACACGTTATTTATCAATTTAACTCTAGAATTAAAGTATATACAACGAGAAACACCGTTTGACAACCTTTAAACAGTTTTAATAACTATCTCAAAAATTGTCGCTCTGATGCAAACAACTGCTGAGTTATCTACTCAAATTTGTTGAACAAAACGACTTACGTATTTTAAACATGCTAACCTTTAGCCCGGTAAGCAAATTAAAAAAAAAACGCAATATGTAGGCTACACGAGAACGGAGACGTCGAGTAACCAAAACAAATGCGTTAAACAAATTCGTACACGTTATTTATCAATTTAACTCTAGAATTAAAGGATATACAACGAGAAACAACGTTTGACAACCTTTAAACAGTTTTAATAACTATCTCAAAAATTGTCGCTCTGATGCAAACAACTGATGAGTTATCTACTCAAATTTGATGAACAAAACGACTTACGTATTTTAAACATGCTAACCTTTAGCCCGGTAAGCAAATTAAAAAAAAAACGCAATATGTAGGCTACACGAGAACGGAGACGTCGAGTAACCAAAACAAATGCGTTAAACAAATTCGTACACGTTATTTATCAATTTAACTCTAGAATTAAAGGATATACAACGAGAAACAACGTTTGACAACCTTTAAACAGTTTTAATAACTATCTCAAAAATTATCGCTCTGATGCAAACAACTGATGAGTTATCTACTTAAATATGATGAACAAAACGACTTACGTATTTTAAACATGCTAACCTTTAGCCAGGTAAGCAAATTAAAAAAAAAACGCAATATGTAGGCTACACGAGAACGGAGACGTCGAGTAACCAAAACAAATGCGTTAAACAAATTCGTACACGTTATTTATCAATTTAACTCTAGAATTAAAGGATATACAACGAGAAACAACGTTTGACAACCTTTAAACAGTTTTAATAACTATCTCAAAAATTGTCGCTCTGATGCAAACAACTGCTGAGTTATCTACTCAAATTTGTTGAACAAAACGACTTACGTATTTTAAACATGCTAACCTTTAGCCCGGTAAGCAAATTAAAAAAAAAACGCAATATGTAGGCTACACGAGAACGGAGACGTCGAGTAACCAAAAAAATGCGTTAAACAAATTCGTACACGTTATTTATCAATTTAACTCTAGAATTAAAGGATATACAACGAGAAACAACGTTTGACAACCTTTAAACAGTTTTAATAACTATCTCAAAAATTATCGCTCTGATGCAAACAACCAAAACAAATGCGTTAAACAAATTCGTACACGTTATTTATCAATTTAACTCTAGAATTAAAGGATATACAACGAGAAACAACGTTTGACAACCTTTAAACAATTTTAATAACTATCTCAAAAATTATCGCTCTGATGCAAACAACTGATGAGTTATCTACTTAAATTTGATGAACAAAACGACTTACGTATTTTAAACATGCTAACCTTTAGCCCGGTAAGCAAATTAAAAAAAAAACGCAATATGTAGGCTACACGAGAACGGAGACGTCGAGTAACCAAAACAAATGCGTTAAACAAATTCGTACACGTTATTTATCAATTTAACTCTAGAATTAAAGGATATAAAACGAGAAACAACGTTTGACAACCTTTAAACAATTTTAATAACTATCTCAAAAATTATCGCTCTGATGCAAACAACTGATGAGTTATCTACTTAAATTTGATGAACAAAACGACTTACGTATTTTAAACATGCTAACCTTTAGCCCGGTAAGCAAATTAAAAAAAAAACGCAATATGTAGGCTACACGAGAACGGAGACGTCGAGTAACCAAAACAAATGCGTTAAACAAATTCGTACACGTTATTTATCAATTTAACTCTAGAATTAAAGGATATACAACGAGAAACAACGTTTGACAACCTTTAAACAATTTTAATAACTATCTCAAAAATTGTCGCTCTGATGCAAACAACTGCTGAGTTATCTACTCAAATTTGTTGAACAAAACGACTTACGTATTTTAAACATGCTAACCTTTAGCCCGGTAAGCAAATTAAAAAAAAACGCAATATGTAGGCTACACGAGAACGGAGACGTCGAGTAACCAAAACAAATGCGTTAAACAAATTCGTACACGTTATTTATCAATTTAACTCTAGAATTAAAGGATATACAACGAGAAACAACGTTTGACAACCTTTAAACAGTTTTAATAACTATCTCAAAAATTATCGCTCTGATGCAAACAACTGATGAGTTATCTACTTAAATTTGATGAACAAAACGACTTACGTATTTTAAACATGCTAACCTTTAGCCAGGTAAGCAAATTAAAAAAAAAACGCAATATGTAGGCTACACGAGAACGGAGACGTCGAGTAACCAAAACAAATGCGTTAAACAAATTCGTACACGTTATTTATCAATTTAACTCTAGAATTAAAGGATATACAACGAGAAACAACGTTTGACAACCTTTAAACAGTTTTAATAACTATCTCAAAAATTGTCGCTCTGATGCGAACAACTGATGAGTTATCTACTTAAATTTGATGAACAAAACGACTTACGTATTTTAAACATGCTAACCTTTAGCCCGGTAAGCAAATTAAAAAAAAAACGCAATATGTAGGCTACACGAGAACGGAGACGTCGAGTAACCAAAACAAATGCGTTAAACAAATTCGTACACGTTATTTATCAATTTAACTCTAGAATTAAAGGATATACAACGAGAAACAACGTTTGACAACCTTTAAACAATTTTAATAACTATCTCAAAAATTATCGCTCTGATGCAAACAACTGATGAGTTATCTACTTAAATTTGATGAACAAAACGACTTACGTATTTTAAACATGCTAACCTTTAGCCCGGTAAGCAAATTAAAAAAAAAACGCAATATGTAGGCTACACGAGAACGGAGACGTCGAGTAACCAAAACAAATGCGTTAAACAAATTCGTACACGTTATTTATCAATTTAACTCTAGAATTAAAGGATATACAACGAGAAACAACGTTTGACAACCTTTAAACAATTTTAATAACTATCTCAAAAATTATCGCTCTGATGCAAACAACTGATGAGTTATCTACTTAAATTTGATGAACAAAACGACTTACGTATTTTAAACATGCTAACCTTTAGCCCGGTAAGCAAATTAAAAAAAAAACTGTTTAAAGGTTGTCAAAATACGTAAGTCGTTTTGTTCATCAAATTTGAGTAGATAACTCATCAGTTGTTTGCATCAGAGCGACAATTTTTGAGATAGTTATTAAAACTGTTTAAAGGTTGTCAAACGTTGTTTCTCGTTGTATATCCTTTAATTCTAGAGTTAAATTGATAAATAACGTGTACGAATTTGTTTAACGCATTTGTTTTGGTTACTCGACGTCTCCGTTCTCGTGTAGCCTACATATTGCGTTTTTTTTTTAATTTGCTTACCTGGCTAAAGGTTAGCATGTTTAAAATACGTAAGTCGTTTTGTTCATCATATTTAAGTAGATAACTCATCAGTTGTTTGCATCAGAGCGATAATTTTTGAGATAGTTATTAAAACTGTTTAAAGGTTGTCAAACGTTGTTTCTCGTTGTATATCCTTTAATTCTAGAGTTAAATTGATAAATAACGTGTACGAATTTGTTTAACGCATTTGTTTTGGTTACTCGACGTCTCCGTTCTCGTGTAGCCTACATATTGCGTTTTTTTTTTAATTTGCTTACCTGGCTAAAGGTTAGCATGTTTAAAATACGTAAGTCGTTTTGTTCATCATATTTAAGTAGATAACTCATCAGTTGTTTGCATCAGAGCGATAATTTTTGAGATAGTTATTAAAACTGTTTAAAGGTTGTCAAACGTTGTTTCTCGTTGTATATCCTTTAATTCTAGAGTTAAATTGATAAATAACGTGTACGAATTTGTTTAACGCATTTGTTTTGGTTACTCGACGTCTCCGTTCTCGTGTAGCCTACATATTGCGTTTTTTTTTTAATTTGCTTACCGGGCTAAAGGTTAGCATGTTTAAAATACGTAAGTCGTTTTGTTCAACAAATTTGAGTAGATAACTCAGCAGTTGTTTGCATCAGAGCGACAATTTTTGAGATACGCAATATGTAGGCTACACGAGAACGGAGACGTCGAGTAACCAAAACAAATGCGTTAAACAAATTCGTACACGTTATTTATCAATTTAACTCTAGAATTAAAGGATATACAACGAGAAACAACGTTTGACAACTTTTAAACAGTTTTAATAACTATCTCAAAAATTGTCGCTCTGATGCAAACAACTGATGAGTTATCTACTTAAATTTGATGAACAAAACGACTTACGTATTTTAAACATGCTAACCTTTAGCCCGGTAAGCAAATTAAAAAAAAAACGCAATATGTAGGCTACACGAGAACGGAGACGTCGAGTAACCAAAACAAATGCGTTAAACAAATTCGTACACGTTATTTATCAATTTAACTCTAGAATTAAAGGATATACAACGAGAAACAACGTTTGACAACCTTTAAACAGTTTTAATAACTATCTCAAAAATTATCGCTCTGATGCAAACAACTGATGAGTTATCTACTTAAATATGATGAACAAAACGACTTACGTATTTTAAACATGCTAACCTTTAGCCAGGTAAGCAAATTAAAAAAAAAACGCAATATGTAGGCTACACGAGAACGGAGACGTCGAGTAACCAAAACAAATGCGTTAAACAAATTCGTACACGTTATTTATCAATTTAACTCTAGAATTAAAGGATATACAACGAGAAACAACGTTTGACAACCTTTAAACAGTTTTAATAACTATCTCAAAAATTGTCGCTCTGATGCAAACAACTGATGAGTTATCTACTCAAATTTGATGAACAAAACGACTTACGTATTTTAAACATGCTAACCTTTAGCCCGGTAAGCAAATTAAAAAAAAAACGCAATATGTAGGCTACACGAGAACGGAGACGTCGAGTAACCAAAACAAATGCGTTAAACAAATTCGTACACGTTATTTATCAATTTAACTCTAGAATTAAAGGATATACAACGAGAAACAACGTTTGACAACCTTTAAACAGTTTTAATAACTATCTCAAAAATTATCGCTCTGATGCAAACAACTGATGAGTTATCTACTTAAATATGATGAACAAAACGACTTACGTATTTTAAACATGCTAACCTTTAGCCAGGTAAGCAAATTAAAAAAAAAACGCAATATGTAGGCTACACGAGAACGGAGACGTCGAGTAACCAAAACAAATGCGTTAAACAAATTCGTACACGTTATTTATCAATTTAACTCTAGGATTAAAGGATATACAACGAGAAACAACGTTTGACAACCTTTAAACAGTTTTAATAACTATCTCAAAAATTGTCGCTCTGATGCAAACAACTGCTGAGTTATCTACTCAAATTTGTTGAACAAAACGACTTACGTATTTTAAACATGCTAACCTTTAGCCCGGTAAGCAAATTAAAAAAAAAACGCAATATGTAGGCTACACGAGAACGGAGACGTCGAGTAACCAAAAAAATGCGTTAAACAAATTCGTACACGTTATTTATCAATTTAACTCTAGAATTAAAGGATATACAACGAGAAACAACGTTTGACAACCTTTAAACAGTTTTAATAACTATCTCAAAAATTATCGCTCTGATGCAAACAACTGATGAGTTATCTACTTAAATATGATGAACAAAACGACTTACGTATTTTAAACATGCTAACATTTAGCCAGGTAAGCAAATTAAAAAAAAAACGCAATATGTAGGCTACACGAGAACGGAGACGTCGAGTAACCAAAACAAATGCGTTAAACAAATTCGTACACGTTATTTATCAATTTAACTCTAGAATTAAAGGATATACAACGAGAAACAACGTTTGACAACCTTTAAACAGTTTTAATAACTATCTCAAAAATTATCGCTCTGATGCAAACAACTGATGAGTTATCTACTTAAATATGATGAACAAAACGACTTACGTATTTTAAACATGCTAACCTTTAGCCAGGTAAGCAAATTAAAAAAAAAACGCAATATGTAGGCTACACGAGAACGGAGACGTCGAGTAACCAAAACAAATGCGTTAAACAAATTCGTACACGTTATTTATCAATTTAACTCTAGAATTAAAGGATATACAACGAGAAACAACGTTTGACAACCTTTAAACAGTTTTAATAACTATCTCAAAAATTATCGCTCTGATGCAAACAACTGATGAGTTATCTACTTAAATATGATGAACAAAACGACTTACGTATTTTAAACATGCTAACCTTTAGCCAGGTAAGCAAATTAAAAAAAAAACGCAATATGTAGGCTACACGAGAACGGAGACGTCGAGTAACCAAAACAAATGCGTTAAACAAATTCGTACACGTTATTTATCAATTTAATTCTAGAATTAAAGGATATACAACGAGAAACAACGTTTGACAACCTTTAAACAGTTTTAAAATCTATCTCAAAAATTATCGCTCTGATGCAAACAACTGATGAGTTATCTACTTAAATATGATGAACATAACGACTTACGTATTTTAAACATGCTAACCTTTAGCCAGGTAAGCAAATTAAAAAAAAAAACGCAATATGTAGGCTACACGAGAACGGAGACGTCGAGTAACCAAAACAAATGCGTTAAACAAATTCGTACACGTTATTTATCAATTTAACTCTAGAATTAAAGCATATACAACGAGAAACAACGTTTGACAACCTTTAAACAGTTTTAATAACTATCTCAAAAATTATCGCTCTGATGCAAACAACTGATGAGTTATCTACTTAAATATGATGAACAAAACGACTTACGTATTTTAAACATGCTAACCTTTAGCCAGGTAAGCAAATTAAAAAAAAAACGCAATATGTAGGCTACACGAGAACGGAGACGTCGAGTAACCAAAACAAATGCGTTAAACAAATTCGTACACGTTATTTATCAATTTAACTCTAGAATTAAAGTATATACAACGAGAAACAACGTTTGACAACCTTTAAACAGTTTTAATAACTATCTCAAAAATTATCGCTCTGATGCAAACAACTGATGAGTTATCTACTTAAATATGATGAACAAAACGACTTACGTATTTTAAACATGCTAACCTTTAGCCAGGTAAGCAAATTAAAAAAAAAACGCAATATGTAGGCTACACGAGAACGGAGACGTCGAGTAACCAAAACAAATGCGTTAAACAAATTCGTACACGTTATTTATCAATTTAACTCTAGAATTAAAGGATATACAACGAGAAACAACGTTTGACAACCTTTAAACAGTTTTAATAACTATCTCAAAAATTATCGCTCTAATGCAAACAACTGATGAGTTATCTACTTAAATATGATGAACAAAACGACTTACGTATTTTAAACATGCTAACCTTTAGCCAGGTAAGCAAATTAAAAAAAAAACGCAATATGTAGGCTACACGAGAACGGAGACGTCGAGTAACCAAAACAAATGCGTTAAACAAATTCGTACACGTTATTTATCAATTTAACTCTAGAATTAAAGGATATACAACGAGAAACAACGTTTGACAACCTTTAAACAGTTTTAATAACTATCTCAAAAATTATCGCTCTGATGCAAACAACTGATGAGTTATCTACTTAAATTTGATGAACAAAACGACTTACGTATTTTAAACATGCTAACCTTTAGCCAGGTAAGCAAATTAAAAAAAAAACGCAATATGTAGGCTACACGAGAACGGAAACGTCGAGTAACCAAAACAAATGCGTTAAACAAATTCGTACACGTTATTTATCAATTTAACTCTAGAATTAAAGTATATACAACGAGAAACAACGTTTGACAACCTTTAAACAGTTTTAATAACTATCTCAAAAATTATCGCTCTGATGCAAACAACTGATGAGTTATCTACTTAAATTTGATGAACAAAACGACTTACGTATTTTAAACATGCTAACCTTTAGCCAGGTAAGCAAATTAAAAAAAAAACGCAATATGTAGGCTACACGAGAACGGAGACGTCGAGTAACCAAAACAAATGCGTTAAACAAATTCGTACACGTTATTTATCAATTTAACTCTAGAATTAAAGGATATACAACGAGAAACAACGTTTGACAACCTTTAAACAGTTTTAATAACTATCTCAAAAATTATCGCTCTGATGCAAACAACTGATGAGTTATCTACTTAAATATGATGAACAAAACGACTTACGTATTTTAAACATGCTAACCTTTAGCCAGGTAAGCAAATTAAAAAAAAAACGCAATATGTAGGCTACACGAGAACGGAGACGTCGAGAAACCAAAACAAATGCGTTAAACAAATTCGTACACGTTATTTATCAATTTAACTCTAGAATTAAAGGATATACAACGAGAAACAACGTTTGACAACCTTTAAACAATTTTAATAACTATCTCAAAAATTGTCGCTCTGATGCAAACAACTGCTGAGTTATCTACTCAAATTTGTTGAACAAAACGACTTACGTATTTTAAACATGCTAACCTTTAGCCCGGTAAGCAAATTAAAAAAAAAACGCAATATGTAGGCTACACGAGAACGGAGACGTCGAGTAACCAAAACAAATGCGTTAAACAAATTCGTACACGTTATTTATCAATTTAACTCTAGAATTAAAGGATATACAACGAGAAACAACGTTTGACAACCTTTAAACAGTTTTAATAACTATCTCAAAAATTGTCGCTCTGATGCAAACAACTGATGAGTTATCTACTTAAATTTGATGAACAAAACGACTTACGTATTTTAAACATGCTAACCTTTAGCCAGGTAAGCAAATTAAAAAAAAAACGCAATATGTAGGCTACACGAGAACGGAGACGTCGAGTAACCAAAACAAATGCGTTAAACAAATTCGTACACGCTATTTATCAATTTAACTCTAGAATTAAAGGATATACAACGAGAAACAACGTTTGACAACCTTTAAACAGTTTTAATAACTATCTCAAAAATTATCGCTCTGATGCAAACAACTGATGAGTTATCTACTTAAATATGATGAACAAAACGACTTACGTATTTTAAACATGCTAACCTTTAGCCAGGTAAGCAAATTAAAAAAAAAACGCAATATGTAGGCTACACGAGAACGGAGACGTCGAGTAACCAAAACAAATGCGTTAAACAAATTCGTACACGTTATTTATCAATTTAACTCTAGAATTAAAGGATATACAACGAGAAACAACGTTTGACAACCTTTAAACAGTTTTAATAACTATCTCAAAAATTATCGCTCTGATGCAAACAACTGATGAGTTATCTACTTAAATATGATGAACAAAACGACTTACGTATTTTAAACATGCTAACCTTTAGCCAGGTAAGCAAATTAAAAAAAAAAACGCAATATGTAGGCTACACGAGAACGGAGACGTCGAGTAACCAAAACAAATGCGTTAAACAAATTGGTACACGTTATTTATCAATTTAACTCTAGAATTAAAGGATATACAACGAGAAACAACGTTTGACAACCTTTAAACAATTTTAATAACTATCTCAAAAATTGTTGCTCTGATGCAAACAACTGCTGAGTTATCTACTCAAATTTGTTGAACAAAACGACTTACGTATTTTAAACATGCTAACCTTTAGCCCGGTAAGCAAATTAAAAAAAAAACGCAATATGTAGGCTACACGAGAACGGAGACGTCGAGTAACCAAAACAAATGCGTTAAACAAATTCGTACACGTTATTTATCAATTTAACTCTAGAATTAAAGGATATACAACGAGAAACAACGTTTGACAACCTTTAAACAGTTTTAATAACTATCTCAAAAATTGTCGCTCTGATGCAAACAACTGATGAGTTATCTACTTAAATTTGATGAATAAAACGACTTACGTATTTTAAACATGCTAACCTTTAGCCCGGTAAGCAAATTAAAAAAAAAACGCAATATGTAGGCTACACGAGAACGGAGACGTCGAGTAACCAAAACAAATGCGTTAAACAAATTCGTACACGTTATTTATCAATTTAACTCTAGAATTAAAGGATATACAACGAGAAACAACGTTTGACAACCTTTAAACAGTTTTAATAACTATCTCAAAAATTATCGCTCTGATGCAAACAACTGATGAGTTATCTACTTAAATATGATGAACAAAACGACTTACGTATTTTAAAGATGCTAACCTTTAGCCAGGTAAGCAAATTAAAAAAAAAAACGCAATATGTAGGCTACACGAGAACGGAGACGTCGAGTAACCAAAACAAATACGTTAAACAAATTCGTACACGTTATTTATCAATTTAACTCTAGGATTAAAGGATATACAACGAGAAACAACGTTTGACAACCTTTAAACAGTTTTAATAACTATCTCAAAAATTATCGCTCTGATGCAAACAACTGATGAGTTATCTACTTAAATTTGATGAACAAAACGACTTACGTATTTTAAACATGCTAACCTTTAGCCCGGTAAGCAAATTAAAAAAAAAACGCAATATGTAGGCTACACGAGAACGGAGACGTCGAGTAACCAAAACAAATTCGTACACGTTATTTATCAATTTAACTCTAGGATTAAAGGATATACAACGAGAAACAACGTTTGACAACCTTTAAACAGTTTTAATAACTATCTCAAAAATTATCGCTCTGATGCAAACAACTGATGAGTTATCTACTTAAATATGATGAACAAAACGACTTACGTATTTTAAACATGCTAACCTTTAGCCCGGTAAGCAAATTAAAAAAAAAACGCAATATGTAGGCTACACGAGAACGGAGACGTCGAGTAACCAAAACAAATGCGTTAAACAAATTCGTACACGTTATTTATCAATTTAACTCTAGAATTAAAGGATATACAACGAGAAACAACGTTTGACAACCTTTAAACAGTTTTAATAACTATCTCAAAAATTGTCGCTCTGATGCAAACAACTGATGAGTTATCTACTTAAATTTGATGAACAAAACGACTTACGTATTTTAAACATGCTAACCTTTAGCCCGGTAAGCAAATTAAAAAAAAACGCAATATGTAGGCTACACGAGAACGGAGACGTCGAGTAACCAAAACAAATGCGTTAAACAAATTCGTACACGTTATTTATCAATTTAACTCCAGAATTAAAGGATATACAACGAGAAACAACGTTTGACAACCTTTAAACAGTTTTAATAACTATCTCAAAAATTGTCGCTCTGATGCAAACAACTGATGAGTTATCTACTTAAATTTGATGAACAAAACGACTTACGTATTTTAAATATGCTAACCTTTAGCCAGGTAAGCAAATTAAAAAAAAAAACGCAATATGTAGGCTACACGAGAACGGAGACGTCGAGTAACCAAAACAAATGCGTTAAACAAATTCGTACACGTTATTTATCAATTTAACTCTAGAATTAAAGGATATACAACGAGAAACAACGTTTGACAACCTTTAAACAGTTTTAATAACTATCTCAAAAATTATCGCTCTGATGCAAACAACTGATGAGTTATCTACTTAAATATGATGAACAAAACGACTTACGTATTTTATACATGCTAACCTTTAGCCAGGTAAGCAAATTAAAAAAAAAACGCAATATGTAGGCTACACGAGAACGGAGACGTCGAGTAACCAAAACAAATGCGTTAAACAAATTCGTACACGTTATTTATCAATTTAACTCTAGAATTAAAGGATATACAACGAGAAACAACGTTTGACAACCTTTAAACAGTTTTAATAACTATCTCAAAAATTATCGCTCTGATGCAAACAACTGATGAGTTATCTACTTAAATATGATGAACAAAACGACTTACGTATTTTAAACATGCTAACCTTTAGCCAGGTAAGCAAATTAAAAAAAAAACGCAATATGTAGGCTACACGAGAACGGAGACGTCGAGTAACCAAAACAAATGCGTTAAACAAATTCGTACACGTTATTTATCAATTTAACTCTAGAATTAAAGGATATACAACGAGAAACAACGTTTGACAACCTTTAAACAATTTTAATAACTATCTCAAAAATTGTCGCTCTGATGCAAACAACTGCTGAGTTATCTACTCAAATTTGTTGAACAAAACGACTTACGTATTTTAAACATGCTAACCTTTAGCCCGGTAAGCAAATTAAAAAAAAAACGCAATATGTAGGCTACACGAGAACGGAGACGTCGAGTAACCAAAACAAATGCGTTAAACAAATTCGTACACGTTATTTATCAATTTAACTCTAGAATTAAAGGATATACAACGAGAAACAACGTTTGACAACCTTTAAACAATTTTAATAACTATCTCAAAAATTGTCGCTCTGATGCAAACAACTGCTGAGTTATCTACTCAAATTTGTTGAACAAAACGACTTACGTATTTTAAACATGCTAACCTTTAGCCCGGTAAGCAAATTAAAAAAAAAACGCAATATGTAGGCTACACGAGAACGGAGACGTCGAGTAACCAACACAAATGCGTTAAACAAATTCGTACACGTTATTTATCAATTTAACTCTAGAATTAAAGGATATACAACGAGAAACAACGTTTGACAACCTTTAAACAGTTTTAATAACTATCTCAAAAATTGTCGCTCTGATGCAAACAACTGATGAGTTATCTACTTAAATTTGATGAACAAAACGACTTACGTATTTTAAACATGCTAACCTTTAGCCCGGTAAGCAAATTAAAAAAAAAACGCAATAGGCTACACGAGAACGGAGACGTCGAGTAACCAAAACAAATGCGTTAAACAAATTCGTACACGTTATTTATCAATTTAACTCTAGAATTAAAGGATATACAACGAGAAACAACGTTTGACAACCTTTAAACAATTTTAATAACTATCTCAAAAATTATCGCTCTGATGCAAACAACTGATGAGTTATCTACTTAAATTTGATGAACAAAACGACTTACGTATTTTAAACATGCTAACCTTTAGCCCGGTAAGCAAATTAAAAAAAAACGCAATATGTAGGCTACACGAGAACGGAGACGTCGAGTAACCAAAACAAATGCGTTAAACAAATTCGTACACGTTATTTATCAATTTAACTCTAGAATTAAAGGATATACAACGAGAAACAACGTTTGACAACCTTTAAACAGTTTTAATAACTATCTCAAAAATTGTCGCTCTGATGCAAACAACTGATGAGTTATCTACTTAAATATGATGAACAAAACGACTTACGTATTTTAAACATGCTAACCTTTAGCCAGGTAAGCAAATTAAAAAAAAAACGCAATATGTAGGCTACACGAGAACGGAGACGTCGAGTAACCAAAACAAATACGTTAAACAAATTCGTACACGTTATTTATCAATTTAACTCTAGGATTAAAGGATATACAACGAGAAACAACGTTTGACAACCTTTAAACAGTTTTAATAACTATCTCAAAAATTATCGCTCTGATGCAAACAACTGATGAGTTATCTACTTAAATTTGATGAACAAAACGACTTACGTATTTTAAACATGCTAACCTTTAGCCCGGTAAGCAAATTAAAAAAAAAACGCAATATGTAGGCTACACGAGAACGGAGACGTCGAGTAACCAAACCAAATACGTTAAACAAATTCGTACACGTTATTTATCAATTTAACTCTAGGATTAAAGGATATACAACGAGAAACAACGTTTGACAACCTTTAAACAGTTTTAATAACTATCTCAAAAATTATCGCTCTGATGCAAACAACTGATGAGTTATCTACTTAAATATGATGAACAAAACGACTTACGTATTTTAAACATGCTAACCTTTAGCCCGGTAAGCAAATTAAAAAAAAAAACGCAATATGTAGGCTACACGAGAACGGAGACGTCGAGTAACCAAAACAAATGCGTTAGACAAATTCGTACACGTTATTTATCAATTTAACTCTAGAATTAAAGGATATACAACGAGAAACAACGTTTGACAACCTTTAAACAGTTTTAATAACTATCTCAAAAATTGTCGCTCTGATGCAAACAACTGATGAGTTATCTACTTAAATTTGATGAACAAAACGACTTACGTATTTTAAACATGCTAACCTTTAGCCCGGTAAGCAAATTAAAAAAAAAACGCAATATGTAGGCTACACGAGAACGGAGACGTCGAGTAACCAAAACAAATGCGTTAAACAAATTCGTACACGTTATTTATCAATTTAACTCTAGAATTAAAGGATATACAACGAGAAACAACGTTTGACAACCTTTAAACAATTTTAATAACTATCTCAAAAATTGTCGCTCTGATGCAAACAACTGATGAGTTATCTACTTAAATTTGATGAACAAAACGACTTACGTATTTTAAACATGCTAACCTTTAGCCAGGTAAGCAAATTAAAAAAAAAACGCAATATGTAGGCTACACGAGAACGGAGACGTCGAGTAACCAAAACAAATGCGTTAAACAAATTCGTACACGTTATTTATCAATTTAACTCTAGAATTAAAGGATATACAACGAGAAACAACGTTTGACAACCTTTAAACAGTTTTAATAACTATCTCAAAAATTATCGCTCTGATACAAACAACTGATGAGTTATCTACTTAAATATGATGAACAAAACGACTTACGTATTTTAAACATGCTAACCTTTAGCCAGGTAAGCAAATTAAAAAAAAACGCAATATGTAGGCTACACGAGAACGGAGACGTCGAATAACCAAAACAAATGCGTTAAACAAATTCGTACACGTTATTTATCAATTTAACTCTAGAATTAAAGGATATACAACGAGAAACAACGTTTGACAACCTTTAAACAGTTTTAATAACTATCTCAAAAATTATCGCTCTGATGCAAACAACTGATGAGTTATCTACTTAAATATGATGAACAAAACGACTTACGTATTTTAAACATGCTAACCTTTAGCCAGGTAAGCAAATTAAAAAAAAAACGCAATATGTAGGCTACACGAGAACGGAGACGTCGAGTAACCAAAACAAATGCGTTAAACAAATTCGTACACGTTATTTATCAATTTAACTCTAGAATTAAAGGATATACAACGAGAAACAACGTTTGACAACCTTTAAACAATTTTAATAACTATCTCAAAAATTGTCGCTCTGATGCAAACAACTGCTGAGTTATCTACTCAAATTTGTTGAACAAAACGACTTACGTATTTTAAACATGCTAACCTTTAGCCCGGTAAGCAAATTAAAAAAAAAACGCAATATGTAGGCTACACGAGAACGGAGACGTCGAGTAACCAAAACAAATGCGTTAAACAAATTCGTACACGTTATTTATCAATTTAACTCTAGAATTAAAGGATATACAACGAGAAACAACGTTTGACAACCTTTAAACAGTTTTAATAACTATCTCAAAAATTGTCGCTCTGATGCAAACAACTGATGAGTTATCTACTTAAATTTGATGAACAAAACGACTTACGTATTTTAAACATGCTAACCTTTAGCCCGGTAAGCAAATTAAAAAAAAAACGCAATATGTAGGCTACACGAGAACGGAGACGTCGAGTAACCAAAACAAATGCGTTAAACAAATTCGTACACGTTATTTATCAATTTAACTCTAGAATTAAAGGATATACAACGAGAAACAACGTTTGACAACCTTTAAACAGTTTTAATAACTATCTCAAAAATTATCGCTCTGATGCAAACAACTGATGAGTTATCTACTTAAATATGATGAACAAAACGACTTACGTATTTTAAACATGCTAACCTTTAGCCAGGTAAGCAAATTAAAAAAAAACCCAATATGTAGGCTACACGAGAACGGAGACGTCGAGTAACCAAAACAAATGCGTTAAACAAATTCGTACACGTTATTTATGAATTTAACTCTAGAATTAAAGGATATACAACGAGAAACAACGTTTGACAACCTTTAAACAATTTTAATAACTATCTCAAAAATTGCCGCTCTGATGCAAACAACTGCTGAGTTATCTACTCAAATTTGTTGAACAAAACGACTTACGTATTTTAAACATGCTAACCTTTAGCCCGGTAAGCAAATTAAAAAAAAAAAACGCAATATGTAGGCTACACGAGAACGGAGACGTCGAGTAACCAAAACAAATGCGTTAAACAAATTCGTACACGTTATTTATCAATTTAACTCTAGAATTAAAGGATATACAACGAGAAACAACGTTTGACAACCTTTAAACAGTTTTAATAACTATCTCAAAAATTGTCGCTCTGATGCAAACAACTGATGAGTTATCTACTTAAATTTGATGAACAAAACGACTTACGTATTTTAAACATGCTAACCTTTAGCCCGGTAAGCAAATTAAAAAAAAAACGCAATATGTAGGCTACACGAGAACGGAGACGTCGAGTAACCAAAACAAATGCGTTAAACAAATTCGTACACGTTATTTATCAATTTAACTCTAGAATTAAAGGATATACAACGAGAAACAACGTTTGACAACCTTTAAACAGTTTTAATAACTATCTCAAAAATTGTCGCTCTGATGCAAACAACTGATGAGTTATCTACTTAAATTTGATGAACAAAACGACTTACGTATTTTAAACATGCTAACCTTTAGCCCGGTAAGCAAATTAAAAAAAAAACGCAATATGTAGGCTACACGAGAACGGAGACGTCGAATAACCAAAACAAATGCGTTAAACAAATTCGTACACGTTATTTATCAATTTAACTCTAGAATTAAAGGATATACAACGAGAAACAACGTTTGACAACCTTTAAACAATTTTAATAACTATCTCAAAAATTATCGCTCTGATGCAAACAACTGATGAGTTATCTACTTAAATTAGATGAACAAAACGACTTACGTATTTTAAACATGCTAACCTTTAGCCCGGTAAGCAAATTAAAAAAAAAACGCAATATGTAGGCTACACGAGAACGGAGACATCGAGTAACCAAAACAAATACGTTAAACAAATTCGTACACGTTATTTATCAATTTAACTCTAGGATTAAAGGATATACAACGAGAAACAACGTTTGACAACCTTTAAATAGTTTTAATAACTATCTCAAAAATTATCGCTCTGATGCAAACAACTGATGAGTTATCTACTTAAATATGATGAACAAAACGACTTACGTATTTTAAACATGCTAACCTTTAGCCCGGTAAGCAAATTAAAAAAAAAACGCAATATGTAGGCTACACGAGAACGGAGACGTCGAGTAACCAAAACAAATGCGTTAAACAAATTCGTACACGTTATTTATCAATTTAACTCTAGAATTAAAGGATATACAACGAGAAACAACGTTTGACAACCTTTAAACAATTTTAATAACTATCTCAAAAATTGTCGCTCTGATGCAAACAACTGCTGAGTTATCTACTCAAATTTGTTGAACAAAACGACTTACGTATTTTAAACATGCTAACCTTTAGCCCGGTAAGCAAATTAAAAAAAAAAAACGCTATATGTGGGCTACACGAGAACGGAGACGTCGAGTAACCAAAACAAATGCGTTAAACAAATTCGTACACGTTATTTATCAATTTAACTCTAGAATTAAAGGATATACAACGAGAAAAAACGTTTGACAACCTTTAAACAGTTTTAATAACTATCTCAAAAATTGTCGCTCTGATGCAAACAACTGATGAGTTATCTACTTAAATTTGATGAACAAAACGACTTACGTATTTTAAACATGCTAACCTTTAGCCCGGTAAGCAAATTAAAAAAAAAACGCAATATGTAGGCTACACGAGAACGGAGACGTCGAGTAACCAAAACAAATGCGTTAAACAAATTCGTACACGTTATTTATCAATTTAACTCTAGAATTAAAGGATATACAACGAGAAACAACGTTTGGCAACCTTTAAACAGTTTTAATAACTATCTCAAAAATTATCGCTCTGATGCAAACAACTGATGAGTTATCTACTTAAATATGATGAACAAAACGACTTACGTATTTTAAACATGCTAACCTTTAGCCAGGTAAGCAAAGTAAAAAAAAAACGCAATATGTAGGCTACACGAGAACGGAGACGTCGAGTAACCAAAACAAATGCGTTAAACAAATTCGTACACGTTATTTATCAATTTAACTCTAGAATTAAAGTATATACAACGAGAAACAACGTTTGACAACCTTTAAACAGTTTTAATAACTATCTCAAAAATTGTCGCTCTGATGCAAACAACTGATGAGTTATCTACTTAAATTTGATGAACAAAACGACTTACGTATTTTAAACATGCTAACCTTTAGCCCGGTAAGCA
Source organism: Eurosta solidaginis (assembly GCF_040869045.1). Taxonomy (NCBI): domain Eukaryota; kingdom Metazoa; phylum Arthropoda; class Insecta; order Diptera; family Tephritidae; genus Eurosta; species Eurosta solidaginis. Next base: position 294,845 of record NW_027136948.1, read on the forward strand.
AATTAAAAAAAAAAACGCAATATGTAGGCTACACGAGAACGGAGACGTCGAGTAACCAAAACAAATGCGCTAAACAAATTCGTACACGTTATTTATCAATTTAACTCTAGAATTAAAGGATATACAACGAGAAACAACGTTTGACAACCTTTAAACAATTTTAATAACTATCTCAAAAATTGTCGCTCTCATGCAAGCAACTGCTGAGTTACCTACTCAAATTTGTTGAAAAAAACGACTTACGTATTTTAAACATGCTAACCTTTAGCCCGGTAAGCAAATTAAAAAAAAAACGCAATATGTAGGCTACACGAGAACGGAGACGTCGAGTAACCAAAACAAATGCGTTAAACAAATTCGTACACGTTATTTATCAATTTAACTATAGAATTAAAGGATATACAACGAGAAACAACGTTTGACAACCTTTAAACAGTTTTAATAACTATCTCAAAAATTGTCGCTCTGATGCAAACAACTGATGAGTTATCTACTTAAATTTGATGAACAAAACGACTTACGTATTTTAAACATGCTAACCTTTAGCCCGGTAAGCAAATTAAAAAAAAAACGCAATATGTAGGCTACACGAGAACGGAGACGTCGAGTAACCAAAACAAATGCGTTAAACAAATTCGTACACGTTATTTATCAATTTAACTCTAGAATTAAAGGATATACAACGAGAAACAACGTTTGACAACCTTTAAACAGTTTTAATAACTATCTCAAAAATTATCGCTCTGATGCAAACAACTGATGAGTTATCTACTTAAATATGATGAACAAAACGACTTACGTATTTTAAACATGCTAACCTTTAGCCCGGTAAGCAAATTAAAAAAAAAAAAGCAATATGTAGGCTACACGAGAACGGAGACGTCGAGTAACCAAAACAAATGCGTTAAACAAATTCGTACACGTTATTTATCAATTTAACTCTAGAATTAAAGGATATACAACGAGAAACAACGTTTGACAACCTTTAAACAGTTTTAATAACTATCTCAAAAATTATCGCTCTGATGCAAACAACTGATGAGTTATCTACTTAAATATGATGAACAAAACGACTTACGTATTTTAAACATGCTAACCTTTAGCCAGGTAAGCAAATTAAAAAAAAAACGCAATATGTAGGCTACACGAGAACGGAGACGTCGAGTAACCAAAACAAATGCGTTAAACAAATTCGTACACGTTATTTATCAATTTAACTCTAGAATTAAAGGATATACAACGAGAAACAACGTTTGACAACCTTTAAACAATTTTAATAACTATCTCAAAAATTTTCGCTCTGATGCAAACAACTGCTGAGTTATCTACTCAAATTAGTTGAACAAAACGACTTACGTATTTTAAACATGCTAACCTTTAGCCCGGTAAGCAAATTAAAAAAAAACGAAATATGTAGGCTACACGAGAACGGAGACGTCGAGTAACCAAAACAAATGCGTTAAACAAATTCGTACACGTTATTTATCAATTTAACTCTAGAATTAAAGGATATACAACGAGAAACAACGTTTGACAACCTTAAAACAGTTTTAATAACTATCTCAAAAATTGTCGCTCTGATGCAAACAACTGATGAGTTATCTACTTAAATTTGATGAACAAAACGACTTACGTATTTTAAACATGCTAACCTTTAGCCCGGTAAGCAAATTAAAAAAAAAACGCAATATGTAGGCTACACGAGAACGGAGACGTCGAGTAACCAAAACAAATGCGTTAAACAAATTCGTACACGTTATTTATCAATTTAACTCTAGAATTAAAGGATATACAACGAGAAACAACGTTTGACAACCTTTAAACAGTTTTAATAACTATCTCAAAAATTATCGCTCTGATGCAAACAACTGATGAGTTATCTACTTAAATATGATGAACAAAACGACTTACGTATTTTAAGCATGCTAACCTTTAGCCCGGTAAGCAAATTAAAAAAAAAACGCAATATGTAGGCTACACGAGAACGGAGACGTCGAGTAACCAAAACAAATGCGTTAAACAAATTCGTACACGTTATTTATCAATTTAACTCTAGAATTAAAGGATATACAACGAGAAACAACGTTTGACAACCTTTAAACAATTTTAATAACTATCTCAAAAATTATCGCTCTGATGCAAACAACTGATGAGTTATCTACTTAAATTTGATGAACAAAACGACTTACGTATTTTAAACATGCTAACCTTTAGCCCGGTAAGCAAATTAAAAAAAAAACGCAATATGTAGGCTACACGAGAACGGAGACGTCGAGTAACCAAAACAAATGCGTTAAACAAATTCGTACACGTTATTTATCAATTTAACTCTAGAATTAAAGGATATACAACGAGAAACAACGTTTGACAACCTTTAAACAATTTTAATAACTATCTCAAAAATTATCGCTCTGATGCAAACAACTGATGAGTTATCTACTTAAATTTGATGAACAAAACGACTTACGTATTTTAAACATGCTAACCTTTAGCCCGGTAAGCAAATTAAAAAAAAACGCAATATGTAGGCTACACGAGAACGGAGACGTCGAGTAACCAAAACAAATACGTTAAACAAATTCGTACACGTTATTTATCAATTTAACTCTAGGATTAAAGGATATACAACGAGAAACAACGTTTGACAACCTTTAAACAGTTTTAATAACTATCTCAAAAATTATCGCTCTGATGCAAACAACTGATGAGTTATCTACTTAAATATGATGAACAAAACGACTTACGTATTTTAAACATGCTAACCTTTAGCCCGGTAAGCAAATTAAAAAAAAACGCAATATGTAGGCTACACGAGAACGGAGACGTCGAGTAACCAAAACAAATACGTTAAACAAATTCGTACACGTTATTTATCAATTTAACTCTAGAATTAAAGGATATACAACGAGAAACAACGTTTGACAACCTTTAAACAGTTTTAATAACTATCTCAAAAATTGTCGCTCTGATGCAAACAACTGATGAGTTATCTACTTAAATTTGATGAACAAAACGACTTACGTATTTTAAACATGCTAACCTTTAGCCCGGTAAGCAAATTAAAAAAAAAACGCAATATGTAGGCTACACGAGAACGGAGACGTCGAGTAACCAAAACAAATGCGTTAAACAAATTCGTACACGTTATTTATCAATTTAACTCTAGAATTAAAGGATATACAACGAGAAACAACGTTTGACAACCTTTAAACAGTTTTAATAACTATCTCAAAAATTATCGCTCTGATGCAAACAACTGATGAGTTATCTACTTAAATATGATGAACAAAACGACTTACGTATTTTAAACATGCTAACCTTTAGCCAGGTAAGCAAATTAAAAAAAAAACGCAATATGTAGGCTACACGAGAACGGAGACGTCGAGTAACCAAAACAAATGCGTTAAAGAAATTCGTACACGTTATTTATCAATTTAACTCTAGAATTAAAGTATATACAACGAGAAACAACGTTTGACAACCTTTAAACAGTTTTAATAACTATCTCAAAAATTGTCGCTCTGATGCAAACAACTGCTGAGTTATCTACTCAAATTTGTTGAACAAAACGACTTACGTATTTTAAACATGCTAACCTTTAGCCCGGTAAGCAAATTAAAAAAAAAACGCAATATGTAGGCTACACGAGAACGGAGACGTCGAGTAACCAAAACAAATGCGTTAAACAAATTCGTACACGTTATTTATCAATTTAACTCTAGAATTAAAGGATATACAACGAGAAACAACGTTTGACAACCTTTAAACAGTTTTAATAACTATCTCAAAAATTATCGCTCTGATGCAAACAACTGATGAATTATCTACTTAAATATGATGAACAAAACGACTTACGTATTTTAAACATGCTAACCTTTAGCCAGGTAAGCAAATTAAAAAAAAAACGCAATATGTAGGCTACACGAGAACGGAGACGTCGAGTAACCAAAACAAATGCGTTAAACAAATTCGTACACGTTATTTATCAATTTAACTCTAGAATTAAAGGATATACAACGAGAAACAACGTTTGACAACCTTTAAACAGTTTTAATAACTATCTCAAAAATTATCGCTCTGATGCAAACAACTGATGAGTTATCTACTTAAATATGATGAACAAAACGACTTACGTATTTTAAACATGCTAACCTTTAGCCAGGTAAGCAAATTAAAAAAAAAACGCAATATGTAGGCTACACGAGAACGGAGACGTCGAGTAACCAAAACAAATGCGTTAAAGAAATTCGTACACGTTATTTATCAATTTAACTCTAGAATTAAAGTATATACAACGAGAAACAACGTTTGACAACCTTTAAACAGTTTTAATAACTATCTCAAAAATTGTCGCTCTGATGCAAACAACTGCTGAGTTATCTACTCAAATTTGTTGAACAAAACGACTTACGTATTTTAAACATGCTAACCTTTAGCCCGGTAAGCAAATTAAAAAAAAAACGCAATATGTAGGCTACACGAGAACGGAGACGTCGAGTAACCAAAACAAATGCGTTAAACAAATTCGTACACGTTATTTATCAATTTAACTCTAGAATTAAAGGATATACAACGAGAAACAACGTTTGACAACCTTTAAACAGTTTTAATAACTATCTCAAAAATTATTGCTCTGATGCAAACAACTGATGAATTATCTACTTAAATATGATGAACAAAACGACTTACGTATTTTAAACATGCTAACCTTTAGCCAGGTAAGCAAATTAAAAAAAAAACGCAATATGTAGGCTACACGAGAACGGAGACGTCGAGTAACCAAAACAAATGCGTTAAACAAATTCGTACACGTTATTTATCAATTTAACTCTAGAATTAAAGGATATACAACGAGAAACAACGTTTGACAACCTTTAAACAGTTTTAATAACTATCTCAAAAATTATCGCTCTGATGCAAACAACTGATGAGTTATCTACTTAAATATGATGAACAAAACGACTTACGTATTTTAAACATGCTAACCTTTAGCCCGGTAAGCAAATTAAAAAAAAAACGCAATATGTAGGCTACACGAGAACGGAGACGTCGAGTAACCAAAACAAATGCGTTAAAAAAATTCGTACACGTTATTTATCAATTTAACTCTAGAATTAAAGGATATACAACGAGAAACAACGTTTGACAACCTTTAA